>NC_069499.1:923763804-923766304 GCF_027579735.1 Bombina bombina | reverse complement strand
AAGAACACTTCACCTACAGCACTCAGACTTTTTGGGTATGAGTCTATCAGCATGGCACATTTTGACTTTGACAGATTTGGAGTGTTTTTGCAAAAGAAGAGTGGGCAAAGGATTCAGGTCTGGGCTCTGACTGAGCCATTCCAAAACTTTAATCTTCTTTTGGTGAAGCCATTCCTTTGTTGATTTGGATGTATGCTTTGCGGCGTTGTCATGCTGAAAGATAAGGTTCCTCTTCATGTTCAGCTTTCTAGCAGAAGCCTGAAGGTTTTGTGCCAATATTGACTGGTATTTGGAACTGTTCATAATTCACTCTAGCTTAACTAAGGCCTCAGTTCCAGCTGAAGAAAAACAGCCCCAAAGCATGATGCTGCCACCACCATGCGTCACTGTGTGTACGGTGTTCTTTTCGTGATGTGCAGTATTGTTTTTGCGCCAAACATATCTTTTGGAATTATGGCCAAAAAGTTCAACCTTAGTTTCATCAGACCATAACACCTTTTCCCACATGCTTTTGGGAGACTCCAGATGTGTTTTTGCAAAATGTAGCCTGGCTTGGATGTTTTTCTCCATAAGAAAAGGCTTTCATCTTGCCACTCTACTCCATAGCCCAGACATATGAAGAATACGTCAGATTGTCAAATGTACCACACAGCCAGTACTTGCCAGATATTCCTGCAGCTCCTTTAATGTTGCTGTAGGCCTCTTGGCAGCCTCCCAGACCAGTTTTCTTCTCGTCTTTTCATCAATTTTGCAGGGACGTCCAGTTCTTGGTAATGTCACTGTTGTGCCATATTTTCTCCACTTGATGATGACTATCTTCACTGTGTTCCATGGTATATCTAATGCCTTGGAAATTCTTTTGTACCCTTCTTCTGACTGATACCTTTTAATAATGAGATCCCTCTGATGCTTTGGAAGCTCTCTGTGGACCATGGCTTTTGCTGTGGGATGCGAAATTTCAGGAAAGACCAACTAGAGCAGCTGAACTTTATTTGGGGTTAATCAGAGGCACTTTAAAAGATGGCAGGTTTATGCTGACTCCTATTTAACATGATTTTGAATGTGATTGCTTAATTCTGAACACAGCTACATCCCCAGTTATAAAAGGGTGTTCACACTTATGCAACCACATTATTTCATGTTTTTTTTGTTTTCTTCCCTCCACCTAAAAGATTTCAGTTTGTTTTTCAATTGAGTTGTAAAGTTTGTAGGTGTCATGATACAATCATGTGGAGTTGTTGATACCTGGATTGGCTACCTTGCAGAGGTGGTACTGTGTTCGCAGCCTGGAAAAGGTTAATGTGAATTGCTTTTTCCTGTGTGTGAAAACTGCCTTCAGAAAATCTGTAAGCTGAAACCCTCCTCCTTAGTAGTGTAACTGTGTGTAGGAATGCAGACTGCTCCTCCCCTTGGAGACTCATAGTGGGAGCTAAGACTTCTTTGCATTGGTTGCCCTCGTAAATTATAACCCGGGCGTGGTCTTTGACAAGACAAAGAAAATTTGGTTTAAATATGTAGCCGAGAGACTTTTTGAGCAGAACTGCGCCCTTGGGACCAATCCACTAAACATCTGGAATGGCAGCTCTCCACATAGCTAAAGGAACTTGGTAATAAGTAAGATTGTGTTTCTATTTTTTATGTCCCCTATTCTTTTTAAAGAACTGTAGATTTGCAATTGTTTGTTATTTTGAATGTCTTTATAATTTTGCACTGTGTAACCTGTATTGATATTTTGTTATTAAACACGTAGAAAATCTAATTCTGTCTTTTGGGCTCTAATATCCAAATTCACACTCCTGTTGAGACCAGGTTAAAGGCACGTTACCTAATTATTAAATAGTGTGAGCTTTTAGAGGTTCCCCAGAACTCCCCTTTCATTTTAAAAGTTTTGGTGGTGGCAGTAGGGAAATTATTAGAGCAGTGTAGACAAGATTTGGGGGCTAATGAGGTGTTCCTTTTAAGGTCCTTTTGCAGAGTTGCAAGGATAAGGGAACCAGAGCTGTGTGCCATTAACCCCTTCATGCCCACACCCCTCTATTGTGACGCTGAGGTTTGATTCGTCACAGTAGGTCACATTAAAAGGTGGAAAAAGTTCTGAAATAATTTATCTTTGTCTCATTTTTTTACATCACAGAAACGTGACATTTTAACAGGGGTGTGTAGACTTTATATCCAGTGCGTGCGTGTGTGTGTGTGTGTGTGTGTGTATATACGTATATATACATATATACATATATACATATATACATATATACATACATATATACATATATACATACATATATATACATATATATACATATATACATATATATATACATATATACATATATATATACATATATATATACATATATATATATATATATACATATATATATATATATACATACACATATATATATATACATACACATATATATATATATATATACATACACATATATATATATATACATACACATATATATATATATACATACACATATATATACATACA
>NC_069499.1:923733804-923758804 GCF_027579735.1 Bombina bombina | reverse complement strand
GAGGAATGGGAAGGAAAACTAGGCATACCAGGAACTTCAGTTGTAGAATGCAGACCCTGACTGTGCTGGTGCATTATAACCTAAAGGCTGCCCAAACTAAGCAGAAATACTGGTATGACTGCAATGCCAGGGACCGTATCTACGAGGTAGGCCAGAAGGTGATGGTTCTGACCCCCACTAGGCAAAATAAATTATAGGCTGCCTGGGAGGGTCCATTTCCTATTCTACAAAGACTGGACCCTACTACTTATGTGGTGGCCCTAGACGAGACAGGGAAACGACAGACGGTATCACATTAATATGTTAAAAACTTACTATGACCCAGAGACACAGGTACTGAGTGTGTGCAGCTTACCAGAGGAAGGGCCTAGTAGATTTGGTCAGTGAAGCAAAGGGGCAGGGTTCTTTGCAGACTGCAGCAGTCGATCCCCAGCTCTCTGCTAAACAGAGGGAACAATTAGAGCAGATTCTTACTCCTTATGAAAATATTTTCTCAGATAGGCCAGGGCGAACAACCTTAGCTATACACCATGTGGACACAGGGAACCAGGTCCCACTAAGACAGGTTGCATACCGGGTGTCCCCTGAGGTCCGGGCGCATATTCAGAGGGAGATAGAAGACATGCTAAAGCTGAGTGTGATTACCAAGTCCAAGAGCCCTTGGGCTTCCCCTGTGGTGTTAGTACCCAAGAAAGATAAATCCACCCGTTTCTGTGTGGATTATAAGAGACTAAATGCAGTAACCACATTTGATGCCTACCCCATGCCAAGGATAGATGAGTTGCTAGATCAGCTATCGGGTGCCCAGTACCTAACCATTATGGATTTGAGCCGAGGGTAATGGAAGATCTACACAAAAGGGATTTTAGTAAAGCTCTCCTAAGTGAATCTAATAATATAAACTATAGTGCAACCTAGAAAACTATATATTTGAAAAACAGAGAAAGAAAGATTACACAAATAAGTGCAACCTCAAAGTCTAGGATACAAAGCACATATAGAAACAGAACCAGTAAATTCAATGCAAAAATAATAAATTTAATTATACATAATAAACAGTAAATAAACAATTAAATGCATTCAACTACATCCATACACACATCCATACTTCATTAAAAGGGGTACCCCAAATTCACAGCAAAAGATTAGCATATTTCCGTGGTGCACCACAAAAGTCCAGAGACTATAAATCAGGATGGTACTGGATGTAAAAGTAAAGCACTTAAATACATGCAAACAGATGCGTAAGCCAGATGAAATAAAGCAGGGATTCCTTCATGCAAGTTGGTTAGTGCGTTAAACTCATGATTCATAATCACATCCACCTATCCACATATCCTGTGCAAGCAGTAGCGTTAGTAACATGCAGATGGACCCAAGTTCGATAAAACTCTTTTTAGTGTAGCATTAGTAAAGCACATTTCTGCCAAAAACACTGCTATGCAGCAAATAATTTAGAAAGTATATATGTCTCATTGGTGCATATTTCCTCTTTCAAAGGACGAAAGCCACAGCAAATAAACAGTCACTTGCAGTCCGCAACTAAATGCTTAGTAAGCACATGAAAAGCAAACAGACAGGTAATCACATACCAGCCACATCGAGCGGCATACTTAGTTTCTGGAACAACGTGATCCTCATCCGTCTGTGGGTATACAACAGCAGTGGCAAGACGTCCAAATCTGAGTTTTTAATCTTTGCTTTCAGCGGGGTAACTCTTTCCTGGTAGTGGGCTTAGAGTGTGAGGTAGCGACCTACCAACGCGTCCCCGTGCGCGTTTCGCTCTGCCCTTGTGGTTGCTCGGAGCTTCTTCCGGGTTTGGCGTAACTACGGCTTGGTAATGGAAGATCCCTATGACTGAAGAGGCCCAGGAGAGGTCCGCCTTTATTACCCCATTTGGGTTATATGAGTTTTGTGTGATGCCACTTGGCATGAAAAATGCCCCTGCCACTTTCCAAAGGCTAGATAACCAACTGTTTTAAGGCCAAGGGGAGTTTGCTGTGGCCTACTTAGATGACATTGCAGTGTTCAGCAAGACCTAGGAAGAACATTTGGTACATCTAGAACAGGTTCTGGACCGCATAGCCAGAGCAGGGCTCACCATTAAACCAGAGAAATGTCAGATAGGCATGACAGAAGTTCAGTATTTGGGGCATAGGGTAGGAGGGGGAACCCTACGCCCTGAGCCAGACAAGGTAGAGGCCATCACTGCCTGGCGCGCACCTATGACTAAAAAAAATAATTTATGCTTACCTGATAAATTTATTTCTCTTGTGGTGTATCCAGTCCACGGATCATCCATTACTTGTGGGATAGTCTCCTTCCCAACAGGAAGTTGCAAGAGGATCACCCACAGCAGAGCTGCTATATAGCTCCTCCCCTAACTGCCATATCCAGTCATTCGACCGAAAACAAGCAGAGAAAGGAGAAACCCATAGGGTGTAGTGGTGACTGTAGTTTAAAGTTAAAAAACACCTGCCTTAAAATGACAGGGCGGGCCGTGGACTGGATACACCACAAGAGAAATAAATTTATCAGGTAAGCATAAAACACAATTTATGCTTACCTGATAAATTTATTTCTCTTGAGGTGTATCCAGTCCACGGATCATCCATTACTTGTGGGATATTCTCATTCCCAACAGGAAGTTGCAAGAGGACACCCACAGCAGAGCTGTAATATAGCTCCTCCCCTAACTGTCATAGCCAGTCATTCGACCGAAAACAAGCCGATAAACGAGGAACCACAGGGTGCAGTGGTTACTGTAGTTTAAATTTAAAAATTACCTGCCTTAAAATGACAGGGCGGGCCGTGGACTGGATACACCACAAGAGAAATAAATTTATCAGGTAAGCATAAATTGTGTTTTCTCTTGTAAGGTGTATCCAGTCCACGGATCATCCATTACTTGTGGGATACCAATACCAAAGCTAAAGTACACGGATGAAGGGAGGGACAAGGCAGGTACTTAAATGGAAGGAACCATTGCCTGTAAAACCTCTCTCCCAAATATAGCCTCTGAAGAAGCAAAAGTATCAAATTTGTAAAATTTTGAAAAAGTATGAAGCGAAGACCAAGTCGCCGCCTTGCAAATCTGTTCAACAGAAGCCTCATTTTTAAAGGCCCAAGTGGAAGCCACAGCTCTAGTGGAATGAGCTGTAATCCCTTCAGGAGGCTGCTGTCCAGCAGTCTCATAGGCTAAGCGGATTATGCTTCTTAGCCAAAAAGAAAGAGAGGTTGCCGAAGCCTTTTGACCTCTCCTCTGTCCAGAGTAGACAAAAAACAAAGCAGATGTTTGACGAAAATCTTTAGTAGCTTGTAAGTAAAACTTTAAAGCACGAACCACGTCCAGATTGTGTAAAAGACGTTCCTTCTTCGAAGGAGGATTAGGACACAAGGATGGAACAACAATCTCTTGATTGATATTCTTGTTAGATACCACCTTAGGTAAGAACCCAGGTTTGGTACGCAGGACTACCTTATCCGTATGAAAAATCAGATAAAGGAGAATCACATTATAAGGCAGATAGCTCAGAGACTCTACGACCCGAGGAAATAGCTACCAAAAAAAAAACTTTCCAAGATAAAAGTTTGATATCTATGGAATGAAGTGGTTCAAACGGAACTCCTTGAAGAACCTTAAGAACCAAATTTAAGCTCCATGGTGGAGCAACAGGTTTAAACACAGGCTTGATTTTAACTAAAGCCTGACAAAATGCCTGAACGTCTGGAACATCTGCCAGACGCTTGTGCAAAAGAATAGACAAAGCAGAAATCTGCCCCTTTAAGGAACTAGCTGACAATCCTTTTTCCAAACCTTCTTGGAGAAAAGATAATATCCTGGGAATCCTGACCTTACTCCATGAGTAACCCTTGGATTCACACAAATAAAGATATTTACGCCATATCTTATGTTAAATTTTCCTGGTGACAGGCTTTCGTGCCTGTATTAAGGTATCAATGACTGAAAATCAAGCGTTCAATCTCCAGGCAGTCAGCCTCAGAGAAATTAGATTTGGATGGTTGAAAGGACCCTGAAGTAGAAGGTCCTGTCTCAGAGGCAGAGACCATGGTGGAAAGGATGACATGTCCACTAGATCTGCATACCAGGTCCTGCGTGGCCACGCAGGTGCTATCAGAATCACTGATGCTCTCTCCTGCTTGATCTTGGCAATCAGTCGAGGGAGCAGAGGAAACGGTGGAAACACATAAGCCAGGTTGAAAGACCAGGGCGCTGCTACAGCATATATCAGTGTCGCCTTGGGATCCCTGGACCTGGATCCGTAACACGGAAGCTTGGCGTTCTGGCGAGACGCCATGAGATCCAGTTCTGGTTTGCCCCAACGATGAATCAGTTGTGCAAAAACCTCCGGATGGAGTTCCCACTCTCCCGGATGAAAAGTCTGACGACTTAGAAAATCCGCCTCCCAGTTCTCTACACCTGGGATATGGATAGCTGATAGGTGGCAAGAGTGAATCTCTGCCCAGCGAATTATTTTTTAAACTCCTAACATCGCTAGGGAACTTCTTGTTCCCCCTTGATGGTTGATGTAAGCTACAGTCGTGATGTGGTCCGACTGAAATCTGATGTACCTCAGAGTTGCTAACTGAGGCCAAGCCTGAAGAGCATTGAATATCACTCTTAGTTCCAGAATATTTATTGGAAGGAGAGACTCCTCCTGAGTCCACGATCCCTGAGCCTTCAGGGAATTCCAGACTGCACCCCAACCTAGAAGGCTGGCATCTGTTGTTACAATTGTCCAATCTGGCCTGCGAAAGGTCATACCTTTGGACAGATAGACCCGAGATAGCCACCAGAGAAGAGAATCCCTGGTCTCTTGGTCCAGATTCAGTTGAGGGGACAAATCTGTGTAATCCCCGTTCCACTGACTGAGCATGCATAGTTGCAGCGGTCTGAGATGTAAGCGTGCAAACGGCACCATGTCCATTGCCGCTACCATTAAGCCGATTACTTCCATACACTGAGCCACCGAAGGGCGCGGAATGGAATGAAGAACCCGGCAGGAATTTCGAAGCTTTGATAACCTGGACTCCGTCAGGTACATTTTCATTTCTACAGAATCTATCAGAGTCCCTAGAAAGGAAACTCTTGTGAGTGGGGATAGAGAACTCTTTTCCTCGTTCACTTTCCACCCATGCGACCTCAGAAATGCCAGTACTACGTCCATATGAGACTTGGCAATTTGGAAGTTTGACGCCTGTATCAGGATGTCGTCTAAATAAGGGGCTACTGCTATGCCCCGCGGCCTTAGGACCGCCAGAAGCGACCCTAGAACCTTTGTAAAGATTCTTGGGGCTGTAGCTAATCCAAAGGGAAGAGCTACAAACTGGTAATGCCTGTCTAGAAAGGCAAACCTGAGAAAACGATGATCTTTGTGTATCGGAATGTGAAGATAAGCATCCTTTAGATCCACTGTAGTCATATATTGACCCTCCTGGATCATTGGTAGGATGGTACGAATAGTTTCCATCTTGAATGATGGAACTTTGAGGAATTTGTTTAAGATCTTTAGATCCAAAATTGGTCTGAAGGTTCCCTCTTTTTTGGGAACCACAAACAGATTTGAGTAAAAAACCCTGTCCCTGTTCCTCCTTTGGAACTGGATGGATCACTCCCATAACTAGGAGGTCTCGTACACAGTGTAAGAATGCCTCTCTCTTTATCTGGTTTGCAGATAATTGTGAAAGGTGAAATCTCCCTTTTGGGGGGGAAGCTTTGAAGTCCAGGAGATATACCTGGGATATAATTTCCAACGCCCAGTGATCCTGAACATCTCTTGCCCACGCCTGGGCGAAGAGCGAAAGTTTGCCCCCTACTAGATCCGTTACCGGATAGGGGGCCGTTCCTTCATACTGTCTTAGAGGCAGCAGCAGGCTTTTTGGCCTGCTTACCTTTTTTCCAGGTCTGGATTGGTCTCCAGACCGTCTTGGATTGAGCAAAAGTTCCCTCTTGTTTAGCATTTGAGGAAGTTGATGCCGCACCTGCCTTGAAGTTTCGAAAGGCACGAAAATTAGACTGTTTGGCCCTAGGTTTGGACCTGTCCTGAGGAAGGGCATGACCTTTTCCTCCAGTGATATCAGCAATAATCTCCTTCAAACCAGGCCCAAATAGTGTCTGCCCCTTGAAGGGAATGTTAAGTAGCTTAGATTTTGAAGTCACGTCAGCTGACCATGATCTAAGCCATAGCGATCTGCGCGCCTGTATAGCAAAACCAGAATTCTTAGCCGTTAGTTTAGTCAAATGAACAATGGCATCAGAAAAAAAGAATTGGCTAGCTTAAGTGCTCTAAGTTTGCCAAGTATGTCATCCAATGGAGTCGCTACCTGTAAAGCCTCTTCCAGAGACTCAAACCAGTACGCCGCAACAGCAGTGACAGGGGCAATGCATGCAAGGGGCTGTAGGATAAAACCTTGTTGAATAAATATTTTCTTAAGGTAACCTCTAATTTTTTTATCCATTGGATCTAAAAAAAAAAAAAAGCACAACTGTCCTCGACAGGGATAGTAGTACGCTTTACTAGAGTAGAAACTGCTCCCTCCACCTTAGGGACTGTCTGCCATAAGTCCCGTGTGGTGGCGTCTATTGGAAACATTTTTCTAAAAATAGGAGGGGAAGAGAACGGCACACCTGGTCTATCCCATTCCTTAGTAATTTCTGTAAACCTTTTAGGTATTTGGAAAAACATCAGTACACACCGGCACTGCAAAGTATTTATCCAGTCTACACAATTTCTCTGGCACTGCAATGGTATCACAGTCATTCAGAGCAGCTAAAACCTCCCTAAGCAACACGCGGAGGTGTTCAAGCTTAAATTTAAATGTAGAAATATTAGATTCAGGTATCTTTCCTGAGTCATTAACATCACCCACTGACTGAAGCTCTCCTTCCTCAGCTTCTGCATATTGTGAGGCAGTATCAGCCATGGTTCTTAAAGCGTCAGTATGCTCTGCATTTTGTCTCACCCCAGAGCTATCTCGCTTACCTCTAAGTTCAGGTAGTCTGGATAATACCGCTGACAGTGTATTATCCATGACTGCCATGTCTTGTAAAGTAAACGCTATGAGTCCCTTAAGCAGGAGTCAAAGGGTCTGACACGTGGGGAAAGTTAGTCGGCATAACTTCCCCCTCGTCAGATTCCTCTGGTGATAAGACAGAAAATGATCTTTATTGCATAAAATGAAATCAGTACATTTGGTACACATTCTAAGAGGTCATTCCACCATGGCTTTTAAACATAATAAACAATAAGTTTCTTCTATGTCAAACATGTTTATACAGACTAGCAATGAGACTAGCAAGCTTAGAAAACACTTTAAATCAAGTTAACAAGCAAATATAAAAAACGGTACTGTGCCTTTAAGAGAAACAAATTTTGTCAGAATTTGAAAAACAGTGAAAAAATGCAGTAAATCAAATGAAATTTTTACAGTGTGTATAATAGGCTAACAGAGCATTGCACCCACTTGCAAATGGATGATTAACCCCTTAGTTCAAAAAACGGATCAAAAAAACGAAAGACTTTTTTTTAACAGTCACAACCAACTGCCACAGCAAGCTGTGGCCCTACCTTCCCCAATAAACGACTTTGGAAAGCCTTTGGGCCCTTTAGAGATGTCCTATAGCATTCAGAGGGCCTTTGAGGGAAGCTGGATGTCACAGTTTGTAATTTTAACTGCACCAACTGTAACTTTTATACTACAACAGTTGAAAGCCTCAGGAAACTGTTTCTAGTCAAAATTTAAGCCAGCCATGTGGGGAAAAAACTAGGCCCCAATAAAGTTTTATCACCAAAGCATATATAAAAACGATTAAACATGCCAGCAAACGTTTTATATTGCAATATCATAAGGGTATTACCCCTGGGAGTAAGCATGATACCAGTCGTTATTAAATCACTGTATTCAGGCTTAACTTACATTAATCCGGTATCAGCAGCATTTTCTAGTGTTTTCCATCTCTAGAAAAAAATATAACTGCACATACCCGATAGCAGAATAAACTGCACGCCATTCTCTCGCTGAAGTTTTACCTCATCTGTGTAATCCCCTCAGACATATGTGAGAACAGCAATGGATCTTAGTTACAACCTGCTAAGATCATAGAAACCTCAGGCAGATTCTTCTTCTATTTACTGCCTGAGATAAAATAGCACAACTCCGGTACTATTTAAAAATAAACTTTTGATTGAAGAAAATAAACTAGCTATATTTAACCACTCTCTCCTACAACGTCCTTGCTTGTTGAGAGTTGCAAGAGAATGACTGGCTATGACAGTTAGGGGAGGAGCTATATTACAGCTCTGCTGTGGGTGTCCTCTTGCAACTTCCTGTTGGGAATGAGAATATCCCACAAGTAATGGATGATCCGTGGACTGGATACACCTTACAAGAGAAATCAATTCCATTGTTTTCTCTTGTAAGGTGTATCCAGTCCACGGATCATCCATTACTTGTGGGATACCAATACCATAGCTAAAGTACACGGATGAAGGGGACAGACAAGGCAGGTACTTAAACGGAAGGTACCACTGCCTGTAAGACCTTTCTCCCAAAAATAGCCTCAGAAGAAGCAAAAGTATTAAATTTATAGAATTTTGAAAAGGTATGAAGCGAAGACCAAGTCGCCGCCTTGCAAATCTGTTCAACAGAAGCCTCATTTTTAAAGGCCCATGTAGAAGCCACAGCTCTAGTAGAATGAGCTGTAATCCTTTCTGGAGGCTGCTAGCCAGCAGTCTCATAAACTAAGCGGATTATGCTTCTTAGCCAAAACGAAAGAGGTTGCCGAAGCCTTTTGGCCTCTCCTCTGTCCAGAGTAGACAACAAACAAAGTAGATGTTTGACGAAAATCTTTAGTAGCTTGTAAATAATACTTTAAAGCACGAACCACGTCAAGATTATGCAATAGACGTTCCTTCTTTGAAGAAGGATTAGGACACAATGATGGAACAACAATCTCCTGATTGATATTCTTATTAGATACCACCTTAGGTAAAAACCCAGGTTTGGTACGCAGAACTACCTTATCTGCATGGAAGATCAGATAAGGAGAATCACATTGTAAAGCAGATAACTCGGAAACTCTACGAGCCGAGGAAATAGCTACCAAAAAAATAACTTTCCAAGACAAAAGTTTAATATCTATGGAATGAAGAGGTTCAAACGGAACCCCTTGAAGAACCTTAAGAACCAAATTTAAGCTCCATGGTGGAGCAACAGGTTTAAAAACAGGCTTGATTCTAACTAAAGCCTGACAAAATGCCTGAACGTCTGGAACATCCGCCAGACGCTTGTGCAAAAGAATAGACAGAGCAGAAATCTGTCCCTTTAAGGAACTAGCTGACAATCCTTTCTCCAATCCTTCTTGGAGAAAGATAATATCTTGGGAATCCTGACCTTACTCCATGAGTAGCCCTTGGATTCACACCAATAAAGATATTTACGCCATATCTTATGATAGATTTTCCTGGTGACAGGCTTTCATGCCTGAATTAAGGTATCAATGACTGACTCAGAGAAACCACGCTTAGATAAAATCAAGCGTTCAATCTCCAGGCAGTCAACCTCAGAGAAAGATTTGGATGGTTGAAAGGACCTTGAAGTAGAAGGTCCTGTCTCAGCGGCAGAGTCCATGGTGGAAAGGATGACATGTCCACCAGATCTGCATACCAAGTCCTGCGTGGCCACGCAGGCGCTATCAAGATCACCGATGCTCTCTCCTGCTTGATTTTGGCAATCAGACGAGGGAGCAGAGGAAACGGTGGAAACACATAAGCCAGGTTGAAAGACCAAGGTGCTGCTAGAGCATCTATCAGCGTCGCCTTGGGATCCCTGGACCTGGATCCGTAACAAGGAGGTTTGGCGTTCTGGCGAGACGCCATGAGATCCAGTTCTGGTTTGCCCCAACGATGAATCAATTGTGCAAACACCTCCGGATGGAGTTCCCACTCCCCCGGATGAAAAGTCACACAACTTAGAAAATCCGTCTCCCAGTTCTCTACACCTGGGATATGGATAGCTGATAGGTTGCAAGAGTGAATCTCTGCCCAGCGAATTATCTTTGAGACTTCTAACATCGCTAGGGAACTCCTTGTTCCCCCTTGATGGTTGATGTAAGCCACAGTCGTGATGTTGTCCGACTGAAATCTGATGAACCTCATTGTCGCTAACTGAGGCCAAGCCTGAAGAGCATTGAATATCGCTCTCAGTTCCAGAATGTTTATTGGAAGGAGTGTCTCCTCCTGAGTCCACGATCCCTGAGCCTTCAGGGAGTTCCAGACTACCCCCCAGCCTAGAAAGCTGGCATCTGTCGTTACAATTGTCCAATCTGGCCTGCGAAAGGTCATACCTTTGGACAGATGGACCCGAGATAGCCACCAGAGAAGAGAATCCCTGGTCTCTTGATCCAGATTTAGAAGAGGGGACAAATCTGTGTAATCCCCATTCCACTGACTGAGCATGCATAGTTGCAGCGGTCTGAGATGTAGGCGTGCAAACGGCACTATGTCCATTGCCGCTACCATTAAGCCAATTACTTCCATACACTGAGCCACCTTAGGGCGAGAAATGGAATGAAGAACACGGCAGGAATTTAGACGTTTTGATAACCTGGATTCTGTCAGGTAAATCCTCATTTCTACAGAATCTATTAGAGTTCCCAGAAAGGAGACTCTTGTGAGAGGGGATAGAGAACTCTTTTCTTCGTTCACCTTCAACCCATGCGACCTCAGAAATGCCAGAACTATGTCCGTATGAGACTTGGCAATTTTGAAATTTGACGCCTGTATCAGGATGTCGTCTAAATAAGGGGCCACTGCTATGCCCCGCGGTCTTAGGAACGCCAGAAGTGACCCCAGAACCTTCGTAAAGATCTTGGGGCTGTAGCTAATCCAAAGGGAAGAGCTACAAACTGGTAATGCCTGTCTAGAAAGGCAAACTTTAGAAACCGATGATGATCTTTGTGTATCGGATTGTGAAGATAAGCATCCTTTAAATCCACTGTAGTCATATATTGACCCTCCTGGATCATAGGTAGGATGGTACGAATAGTCTCCATCTTGAATGATGGAACTCTGAGGAATTTGTTTAAAATCTTGAGATCTAAAATTGGTCTGAAAGTTCCCTCTTTTTTGGGAACCACAGATTTGAGTAAAATCCCTGTCCCTGTTCCTCCTTTAGAACTGGATGCATCACCCCCATAAATAGGAGGTCTTGAACACAGTGTAAGAATGCCTCTCTCTTTATCTGGTTTGCAGATAATTGAGAAAGGTGAAATCTCCCTTTTGGAGGGGAAGCTTTGAAGTCCAGAAGATATCCCTGGGATATAATTTCCAACGCCCAGGGATCCTGGACATCTCTTGCCCAAGCCTGGGCGAATAGCGAAAGTCTGCCCCCTACTAGAACCGTTACAGGATAGGGGGCCGATCCTTCATGCTGTCTTAGAAGCAGCAGCAGGTTTCTTGGCCTGCTTGCCTTTGTTCCAGGTCTGGTTGGGTTTCCAGACCGACTTGGACTGGGCAAAACTTCCCTCTTGTTTTGTATTAGAGGAAGTTGATGCCGCACTCGCCTTGAAGTTTCGAAAGGCACGAAAATTAGTCTGTTTGGCCCTTGACTTGGACCTATCCTGAGGAAGGGCATGACCTTTTCCTCCAGTGATATCAGCAATAATCTCCTTCAAACCAGGCCTGAATAGGGTTTGCCCCTTGAAGGGAATGTTAAGCAGCTTAGATTTTGAAGTAACGTCAGCTGACCATGATTTAAGCCATAGCGCCCTGCGCGCTTGAATAGCAAAACCAGAATTCTTAGCCGTTAGTTTAGTCAAATGAACAATGGCATCAGAAACAAAAGAATTGGCTAGCTTAAGTGCTCTAAGCTTGTCAAGTATGTCATCCAATGGGGTCTCTACCTGTAAAGCCTCTTCCAGAGACTCAAACCAGAAAGCCGCAGCAGCAGTGACTGGGGCAATGCATGCAAGGGGTTGTAGAATAAAACCTTGTTGAATAAACATTTTCTTAAGGTAACCCTCTAACTTTTTATCCATTGGATCTGAGAAAGCACAACTGTCCTCGACAGGGATAGTAGTACGCTTAGCTAGGGTAGAAACTGCTCCCTCCACCTTAGGGACTGTCTGCCATAAGGCCCGTGTGGTGGCATCTACTGGAAACATTTTCTTAAAAATAGGAGGGGGAGAGAACGGCACACCTGGTCTATCCCATTCCTTAGAAATAATTTCTGTAAACCTTTTAGGTATTGGAAAAACATCCGTGCACACCGGCACTGCATAGTATTTATCCAATCTACACAATTTCTCTGGCACTGCAATTGTATCACAGTCATTCAGAGCAGCTAAAACCTCCCTGAGCAATACGCGGAGGTGTTCAAGCTTAAATTTAAATGTAGACATATCAGAATCAGGTTGAATCCTCTTCCCTGAGTCAGAAACATCACCGACAGAAAGAAGCTCTCCTTCCTCAGCTTCTGCATATTGTGAGGGAGTATCAGACATAGCTCTTAAAGCGTCAGTATGCTCTGTATTTCTTCTAACTCCAGAGCTGTCTCGCTTTCCTCTAAACCCAGGTAGTCTGGATAATACCGCTGACAGTGTATTATCCATGACTGCCGCCATGTCTTGTAAAGTAAACGCTATGGGCGCACTGGATGTACTTGGCGCCATTAGAGCGTGAGTCCCATGAACGGGAGTCAAAGGGTCTGACACGTGGGGCGAGTTAGTCGGCATAACTTCCCCCTCGTCAGATTCCTCTGGTGATAAATTTTTTAAAGACAGAATATGATCTTTATTACTTAGTGAAATCAGTACATTTGGTACACATTCTAAGAGGGGGTTCCACCATGGCTTCTAAACATAATGAACAAGGAGTTTCCTCTATGTCAGACATATTTAAACAGACTAGCAATGACACGAGCAAGCTTGGAAAACACTTTAAATCAAGTTAACAAGCAAAAAATAAAAACGGTACTATGCCTTTAAGAGAAACAAATTGTCAATTTGAAAAACAGTGAAAAAAGGCAGTAAATCAAACTAAATTTTTACAGTGTCTATAATAAGCTCACAGAGCATTGCACCCACTTGCAAATGGATGATTAACCCCTTAGTTCAAAAAAAGATAGACTTTTTTTTAACAGTCACAACAAACTGCCCCAGCTCTGCTGGGGCCCTACCTTCCCCAACAAACGATTTTGGAAAGCCTAAGAGCCCTTCAGAGAGGTCCTACAATATTCAGGGGACTCCTGGAGGAAGCTGGATGTCTCAGTCTGTGAAAGTAACTGCGCAATAAAGAGCTAAAATAGGCCCCTCCCAATCATATTAAAACAGTGGAAGGCCTCAGGAAACTGTTTCTAGGCAAATTTAAGCCAGCCATGTGGAAAAAACTAGGCCCCAATAAAGTTTTATCACCAAAGCATATATAAAAACGCTTAAACCTTCCCAGCAAACGTTTTATATTGTAAATATAAAAGAGTATTACCTCTAAAAGTAAGCATGATACCAGTCGCTATTAAATCACTGTATTCAGGCTTACCTTACATAAATCTGGTATCAGCAGCATTTTCTAGCATTTACATCTCTAGAAAAAAAAATTAACTGCACATACCTCATAGCAGGATAACCTGCACGCCATTCCCCAGCTGAAGTTACCTCAGCAATGGATCTTAGTTACAACCTGCTAAGATCATAGAAATCACAGGAAGATTCTTCTTCTATTTTCTGCCTGGGACAAAATAGTACAACTGCGGTACCATTTAAAAAACTTTTGATTGAAGAAAAAAAACTACATTTCACCACTTCTCTCTTACTACCTCCATGCTTGTTGAGAGTTACAAGAGAATGACTGGATATGACAGTTAGGGGAGGAGCTATATAGCAGCTCTGCTGTGGGTGATACTCTTGCAACTTCCTGTTGGGAAGGAGAATATCCCACAAGTAATGGATGATCCGTGGACTGGATACACCTTACAAGAGAAAGCAAGTTATGTCATTTTTGGGGACTGCAGGGTACAACCGTAAATTTGTACCAGAGTATAGTGCCATTGCCAAACCCCTCACAGATTTAACCAAGAAAAGGCTTCCAAAATACATAGACTGGACACAGCCATGTGAGGAGGCTTTTATCAAACTGAAGAAGGCCTTAGCCAATTCTCCTGTGCTTCAAGCTCCTGATTTCTGTAGGAGATTTGTAGTACAAACCAATGCCTCTAGTTATAGGTTGGGGGCTATGCGCAGCCAGGTTAATGCAAAAGGGGAAGAACATCCCATACTGTACCTAAGCAGGAAGCTGTTACCCAGAGAAGCTGCATATGCAGTGGTAGAAAAGGAATGATTAGCCATGGTATAGGCATTGCAAAAATTACAGCCGTATTTATATGGCCGGGACTTTACTGTTATAACAGATCATAACCCTCTGCATTGGCTAGATAGGGTTGCAGGAAACAACAGCAAGCTGCTCAGAAGAAGTTTAATATTGCAACAGTATAATTTCACTGTGCAGCACAAGAAAGACAGTTCACAAGGGAATACTGATGGTCTCTCTCGACATGGAGAGACAGTGGGGCAGACGGAAGAGTAATCAGCCTGTGGCTGATTCCTCATTCCACCATTTTAAAAGGGGAGGTATCATGATACAATCATGTGGAGTAGTTGATACATGGATTGGCTACTCAGCAGAGGTGGTATTGTGTCCTCAGCTTGGAAGAGGTTAAGGTGAATTGCTTTTTTGCTGTGTGTGTGTGTGAAGTCTGCTCTCAAAAATCTGTAAGCTGAGATTCCACCCCTCCTTCCTTTCCCCCTCCCCCCTTTCCTTCCCCCCCTCCTTAGTAGTGTAGCTGTGTATAGGAATGCAGCACGCTCCTCCCCTTGGAGACTGATAGTGGAGGCTAAGACTTGTTTGTAATTGGCTGAAGTCGTAAATTATAACCAGGGTGTTGTCTTTGACAAGACAAAGAGAGAATTTGATTCAAGTATGCAAGAGACAGACTTTTTAGTCAGAACTGCCCTGAGGACCAAAGACGACGACATGATCGGCAGCTCTCCACATATCTAAAGGAATTTGATAAGTAAGATTTTCTGTAATTCTTTTGATGTCCCATTTTGTTTTTAAAGAACTGTAGCTTTGTATTTGTATGTTATTCTGAATGTCTTTATAATTTTGCACTGTGTAACCTGTGTTGATATTTTTGTTATTAAACACATAGAAAATCTCATTCTGTCTTTGGGCTCTAATATTCAAATTCACACTCCTGTTGAGACAAGGTTAAAGGCACGTACCTAATTGTAAAATAGTGTGAGTTTTAGGGGTCCCCCAACACTCCCATTTAATTTAAAAGTTTTGGTGGTGGCAGCAGGGAAATTGTTAATTAGAGCAGTGTGGGTCCGATTTGGTTAATGTGGTGTCTCTTTTAAAGGTCCTTTTGCAGAGTTGCAAGGATAAGGGAACCAGAGCTGTGTGCCATTAACCCCGTCATGCCCACACCCCTCGATTGTGACGTTAAGGTTTGATTTGTCTCACACACACACATATACATATACACACACACCAGCAGAGAATACACAGGCACTTGGGAACGGTTACAAGATTTGTCACAAACTGACTGTTGTATACAGCCCACAGGCTTAAAAGACTTATCGTGCTGGACTAGGCTTGTATCTTAGTGATACTTTTATTCTGTTTTAATTAATACATTACATCCATATTGTATTATTACATATATATTGTATTATTACATAACATACTATACATACATATGTAAGAATAATTAATACAATTGATGTGCACTTGTGTCCAGGTAAATTTCCTATTTTATATATATATATATAAATTATATATATATATATATATATATATATATATATATATATATATATATATATATATATATATATATATATATATATATATATATTAGGCCTGTCAAAAATAATTGACGATGCATCGCGATGCGGCATGAAACGATTCTGCATCGATGCGCTGAGACGCGATAATCGATTAACGTTACCCACGTGACCAGCCTCCAGGACAAGTAACAGAAAGTGCGCGGTACATCGTTTTGACGTCACGTCACCCAATAAAGCAACATGGGCGCTCCATGGGCGGTCTCTGGAAGTGCCGAAGTTACGCAGTAGGAGCAAAGCAGGAGTGTGTTGCCCGAGATTGATGATGGTGAATATGATGACGATTCCGACTCGAGTATACACGGCGGTATACAGCTACACGGCGGGCTCATTTTTATTTTGTGGGAGACAGAGGAGGAGACCTATGGTGAGAATTAGACTAACTGCTTAGTTACCAAAATGTCGTACATTTTGCCAATGCCATGCCATAATTGCCATTGCCATGCCTATTGCCTCAACTGCCTACTTGCCATAGGTAAACTAATTATTAACTTACTTAAAGAGCAAATCAATAAGGGGTACACATTTATTACACAATAAGGGGTACAATTAAATACTTATTGAATAATATTGCATATATAAAAAATGTATTATAAATAATAAATATAGTATACTATTATTGTCTAATGTCTCTATTAGTCTAATCTGTATCTATCTATATCTACATGTTTTTCACATGGATGGATGGCCTGGTCTGAAGTTTTAATATTTTAATAATATACACTTTTTATATATAATAATAGTATTTATTTTTTTAATATAATACATTTTATATATGCAATTTAATATGCAATTGCATGCATGTGCTGACTGAGTGCTCTCTTAAAAGATGCCAATCTGAAGTACCCAATCCTTGTTTTTATTTTATAAGTTAACAAAACTTAACAAGGCTAAAAGCTGCATTTTTTTAAACATACTAAACTAAAGGCCATAAAACCCATTTTGTGATTCAAGAAAGTGCATGCAATTTTAAACAACTTTCCCTATTATGTAATTTGCTTATCCTTTGTTGAAATGCATAGCCTCCTCCTTGTGCACTAAGTATTATATAGTAAGTAATGTGTGTGCTGTGCAATGCATTGCTAATATGTCATCAACAAACGATATCTGAGAAGTATGAAGCAAATTAAATAATAGAAGTTAGTTATGATGTTTATTTAAAATTGTATTCTCTATCTGAATCATGAAAGTAAATGTTTCGGTTTCATTGCACCTTTAAGTGTGTAATATATTACAGTAACTTACAGTGTCAGTGAGTGATGTCCCCTGCAATGCAATTTGTTTTAAAATTTATGTTCGCAAAATGTATGGCATTGGCAAAGTAGTTGAAGTTACTAGTACTTGTTGATTTTACATTTGCGGCTTGACATTTTGACAACTGGAACTTAGTGTTTTTTCTTTTTTTTTTTTTAACACTGACAGAGTTCGACGTTGACAACATCATCCGTCACATATGTACATGTCATGCTAAAATGACAGAGGGAGACAAAAAAGATAGAGAGATAAAAAATGCACCTAGCATTTTAAAAGCAAGCATCTGGGCACATTTTGGATTTTATGAACATACTGGAAAGCACGAATTGGACAAGACACACGCAGTTTGTAAAGCCTGTCACACAAAAATTAAATACCTAGGGAATACTACTAACTTGAGAAATCACGTTAGACGTTTTCACTCTGAGATGCTAACCCCTGCCGCTGCCGCCAGTGCCACTGCCAAGGAAATAACAAGACTAGCTGAAGCTCATCAGCCAATAATTGATGCAATGCTGTCAACTTTGACACCCAACTCTGAAAAAGGGAAGAGAATAACCAAAGCTGTGGCAACTTTCATAGCGAAGGACCTACGGCCTTACTCTGTTGTGGAAAACCTTGGGTTTCGCAACCTGTTGAAGACACTAGAGCCACGTTATAAGATCCCGTCACGCAATCACTTAACAGAAAACGTTATACCTGCACTCTACCACGAAACAAAAGCTCAGGTAATTGCATCAATGAGCCAAGCCAGTCGATTCGCAATAACGTGTGATTCATGGACTTCAGTCACAACGGAGTCTTATGTAACAGTAACTGCACATTACGTTAGCAAGGACTGGAAGATCTTGTTGCATGTGCTGCAAACGAGAGCAGTTTATGAGTCTCACACGGGTTCTCATCTGGAGGAGCTACTGTCTCGTGTCGGGGAAGAATGGCAGCTGTCCGATAAATCTGTAGTGCTTGTGACCGACAATGCGTCGAACATGATTGTTGCTGCTCAAGTTGGAAAATTCCCTCATGTAAAATGCTTCGCCCATACACTGAATCTCGCATCCCAGCGGGCGCTGAAAGTGGCCACGCTCTCCAGGCTTTTAGGCAGAGTGCGACGAATATCAACATTTTTTCACCACAGCACTACAGCAAACCACTGTCTGAAAGAAAAACAGAAATGTCTTGGCCTGAAGAATCATAAGCTGATAACTGATGTGACAACAAGGTGGAACAGCTCATATGACATGGTCGAGAGGATCCTAGAACAGCAACCTGCAATCTGTGCCACATTGTTGTCTCCAGAAGTCAGAAAAAGTGAGTCAGATCTCTGCACTCTCAACGAAACAGATGTGTCAAATGCAGAGGATGCTGTGAGTGCATTAAAGCCAATGAAATATGCAACCACACTGATGTCAGAAGAGCGCAATCCAACTGTTTCTCTCATTGCCCCTCAAAATGCACAACTGCTCCAGAACATGACAGACACCATGGGAGACACACCCATGATCCATGAGATCAAGAATGCCATCAAAACAGATCTCCTGAAGAGGTACAGCAGTGAGGTAGAGAAGAAGATACTTTATACAGCCTCTGCCCTGGATCCTCGTTTTAAGGGACTGCCTTTTATGCTCACAGAGGAGGAGAGATTGGAGATATACAGAGGAGTGACTGATGAGGCTGCATCCTTGGAGGTAATTTTAATTGCATCATGTTTCTTGAAAAATGTATAAATTGAAAACAAACATAAAACATACCATCCATACAAAATAGGCTTAGCTAGCAGTAGCTTGATTAGTAGCTAGTTTAATGAGTACAAGGTTTATTATATAAGTCAGTTTGAAAACGCCACAGTCAGTCAACTTTCCTCCTCCTCGGTCCACTCCCGAGTCCTTCCTAATAGATGTGAGCTGTTGCGTGCATTTATTTATGCATTACTGTCTCTCTGAGCACACACATAGCATTAGCTGGCTGGCTGCTCGAGGTAATAATGAATGCTATTTTTTCTATTCTTTTGTTCAAACACAGATTGAGTGTACTAGTACAGTTACATCTAGGAGGACAAACGTGGATGAAGTGCCACTGCCTGAGGGAAAAGAAACTCTGGAAGAAGAATCACCCATCGAGGAGGATAACCCTTCTCCTCCCAAAAGAAAGTCCACATCGCTGCTCATGACTTTTCTGGGACAGTCTTTCACTGACACTAAAGGTACAATAGAACCCAAGACCCCCTATGCCAAGGCTGAAGAGGAAATAGAGAAATATTGTAAAGCCCCATCTCTGCCTCTCACTGAAGACCCTTTGAAATGGTGGCATGTACACGAGGTCATATTTCCCCTCCTCTCTCATTTGTCAAAGCGATACTTGTGTATCCCAGGTACAAGCGTGTCTGCAGAGCGGGTTTTCTCCACTGCAGGAGATGTGGTAACGGCAAAAAGAAGCACCCTCAAACCAGAGCATGTGGATCAACTAGTGTTCTTACAGAAAAACCTACATATTCCATAATTCTGAGTAGTGATTCAGGTTTATAATAATATTTAATGTTTTTTGGCACATCCAGAAGAATGTGCTGTGCCCCACTGCCCAGTGCAGACTACTGTTAAGTTATTTTATATTTGTTACTGTTATATAGCTTATAGCTTTTTGAAAAATGAAGCTTAAAACCTTGAGTAAATCTTTGTTGGATCACAAAATATACTAGTACACTACACGACACGACCGACCACGTCACTCTGTCACAGTCACACAAACAATACAAAAGAAACACACAACTGCACACACCTCATGTGTGTGTGTCAGTGTCACCCTTCACCATGATTGACTCTTTTTATGATGTGTGGTTTTTTTGGTATTGTTTGACTGTGTGACTGTGAGTGTGTTGTGTAACAATATATTTGTGATCCCATAAAGATAATCAAAGTTAGTAAATCTAGTAGTTCAATGCTACTTGTTGTATAATGTCTATTACTACTTCTAGTGTTACTGTGATGTTTGCCAATCAGGAAGTGCTCTGTTTTGTAGATGTTGTGCTATTGTTTACAGCACACCCCTGTATTGTTTGCAATGCAGTGAGTGCATAGTGCATAAGGGATTATTAATATTATTCACACTAAAAATTGTCTATTTTAAATAGACCCTTTAAGAAAGATATCATATGTTTTTGTTTATGATCCCAATCCAAAATGCCATCCCACTCCCAGGCAGATCTGTAGGGGTTAACCTAATATAACCAACCAGTTAACAATAATGTGTGTACTGTCTAACTGTCTTTATGAGTGTGTGAGTGAGTGAGTGCCAGTTTGAAAAGTTTGTATGTATCTGAGTGTGTGTGAGATGAGTATTAACTGCCTTTGAATGTTTTTGTTTGTATGTGATTGTGTGTCTGTCCCAGTGTCTAAGTGTCTATGAGTGTGAGTGTAACTGTGGCTGACTGGCTGTGGTGCCTTTGAATGTTTTTGTTTGTGTGTGTGTGTCCCACTGTGTCTCTAGTGTCTGAGTGTCTAGTGAGTGTGACTGTCTGTCTATGAGTGCACTGTGCAGAGAGTGAGACTGAAGCCAAACCACTATAGGGGAAGGAAAAGCCTTGAGTAAACCTTGAGTAAATCTTTATTGGATCACAAATATACTGTACACTACAGACAGTACAGCACACACAGTGCCACACACAACAGCACAATACAAAAATAAAGCACACACACCTCAGGTGAGTGGCGTGCCACCCTTACTTCACCATGATTTACTCCTTGATGTCTGTGTCCTTTTTTATGTATTGTTTGTGTGTGACTGCTGTGTACTGTTCAGTGACAGACTCAGTCACTGTTCAGTTGTGTGTAGTACTGCTTTAACAGTAACTAATAACTAACTAATTATATTTGTGATCCCATAAAGACAATATAATCATCAAGAAGAAACTGTAGTTATAGTAGTTCAGTTCAATGCTACTTGTTTTAAATGTCTCTATCTAGTACTATTGTAAGTCTGTAACTGTGTAAACTAATTGTATATGTCACAATCACATGTGTGTTGTGTGCGCACACTGTGCTGTGTGTTGTGTTCCAGATTCTTCACGTGATGTTTGTTTGCCACAAATTGACAGTCATGAAGGCACAGTGGACTGCACCTGTAATTTTGTACCTATAAGGGATTTATGTTTTGTTTTCTGAGGACAATTTGCACACAAATAAGGTATTATGGTGGTAACTTAAGCTTAACCTATCTATTTTGGTTTTAATTTAATGTCTATTATATTATTATTACTAAGTAAGTAAAGACATTAAATTAAAACATAATTTATGCTTACCTGATAAATTCCTTTCTTCTGTAGTGTGATCAGTCCACGGGTCATCATTACTTCTGGGATATTACTCCTCCCCAACAGGAAGTGCAAGAGGATTCACCCAGCAGAGCTGCATATAGCTCCTCCCCTCTACGTCACTCCCAGTCATTCGACCAAGGACCAACGAGAAAGGAAAAGCCAAGGGTGAAGTGGTGACTGGAGTATAAATTAAAAAATATTTACCTGCCTTAAAAACAGGGCGGGCCGTGGACTGATCACACTACAGAAGAAAGGAATTTATCAGGTAAGCATAAATTATGTTTTCTTCTGTTAAGTGTGATCAGTCCACGGGTCATCATTACTTCTGGGATACCAATACCAAAGCAAAAGTACACGGATGACGGGAGGGATAGGCAGGCTCTTTATACAGAAGGAACCACTGCCTGAAGAACCTTTCTCCCAAAAATAGCCTCCGATGAAGCAAAAGTGTCAAATTTGTAAAATTTGGAAAAAGTATGAAGCGAAGACTAAGTTGCAGCCTTGCAAATCTGTTCAACAGAGGCCTCATTCTTGAAGGCCCAAGTGGAAGCCACAGCTCTAGTAGAATGAGCTGTAATTCTTTCAGGAGGCTGCTGTCCAGCAGTCTCATAAGCTAAACGAATTATGCTACGAAGCCAAAAAGAAAGAGGTAGCGGAAGCTTTTTGACCTCTCCTCTGCCCAGAGTAAATGACAAACAGAGAAGACGTTTGTCGAAATTCCTTAGTTGCCTGTAAGTAAAATTTTAGAGCACGGACTACATCCAGGTTGTGCAGTAGACGTTCCTTCTTTGAAGAAGGATTTGGGCATAAAGAAGGAACAACAATCTCTTGATTGATATTCCTGTTAGTGACTACCTTAGGTAAGAACCCAGGTTTAGTACGCAGGACTACCTTATCCGAATGAAAAATCAAATAAGGAGAATCACAATGTAAGGCTGATAATTCAGAGACTCTTCGAGCCGAGGAAATAGCCATTAAAAATAGAACTTTCCAAGATAACAACTTTATATCAATGGAATGAAGGGGTTCAAACGGAACGCCCTGTAAAACATTAAGAACAAGGTTTAAACTCCATGGTGGAGCAACAGTTTTAAACACAGGCTTAATTCTGGCCAAAGCCTGACAAAAAGCCTGGACGTCAGGAACTTCTGACAGACGTTTGTGTAACAGAATGGACAGAGCTGAGATCTGTCCCTTTAATGAACTAGCAGATAAACCCTTTTCTAAACCTTCTTGTAGAAAAGACAATATCCTAGGAATCCTAACCTTACTCCAAGAGTAACCTTTGGATTCACACCAATATAGGTATTTACGCCATATCTTATGGTAAATCTTTCTGGTAACAGGTTTCCTAGCCTGTATTAAGGTATCAATAACTGACTCAGAAAATCCACGTCTTGATAAAATCAAGCGTTCAATTTCCAAGCAGTCAGCTTCAGAGAAGTTAGATTTTGATGTTTGAAGGGACCCTGTATCAGAAGGTCCTGTTTCAGAGGTAGAGACCAAGGTGGACAGGATGACATGTCCACCAGGTCTGCATACCAAGTCCTGCGTGGCCACGCAGGTGCTATTAGAATCACTGATGCTCTCTCTTGTTTGATTCTGGCAATCAATCGAGGAAGCAACGGGAAGGGTGGAAACACGTAAGCCATCCTGAAGTCCCAAGGTGCTGTCAGAGCATCTATCAGGACTGCTCCTGGATCCCTGGATCTGGACCCGTAACGAGGAAGCTTGGCGTTCTGTCGAGACGCCATGAGATCTATCTCTGGTTTGCCCCAACGTCGAAGTATTTGGGCAAAGACCTCCGGATGAAGTTCCCACTCCCCCGGATGAAAAGTCTGACGACTTAAGAAATCCGCCTCCCAGTTCTCCACTCCCGGGATGTGGATTGCTGACAGGTGGCAAGAGTGAGACTCTGCCCAGCAAATTATCTTTGATACTTCCATCATAGCTAGGGAGCTTCTTGTCCCTCCCTGATGGTTGATGTAAGCTACAGTCGTGATGTTGTCCGACTGAAACCTGATGAACCCCCGAGTTGTCAACTGGGGCCAAGCCAGGAGGGCATTGAGAACTGCTCTCAATTCCAGAATGTTTATTGGCAGGAGACTCTCCTCCTGACTCCATTGTCCCTGAGCCTTCAGAGAATTCCAGACGGCACCCCAACCTAGAAGGCTGGCGTCTGTTGTTACAATTGTCCAGTCTGGTCTGCTGAATGGCATCCCCCTGGACAGATGTGGCCGAGAAAGCCACCATAGAAGAGAATTTCTGGTCTCTTGATCCAGATTCAGAGAAGGGGATAAGTCTGAGTAATCCCCATTCCACTGACTTAGCATGCACAGTTGCAGTGGTCTGAGGTGTAAGCGTGCAAAGGGTACTATGTCCATTGCCGCTACCATTAAGCCGATTACCTCCATGCATTGAGCCACTGACGGGTGTTGAATGGAATGAAGGGTGCGGCAAGCACTTTGAAGTCTTGTTAGCCTGTCCTCTGTCAGGTAAATCTTCATTTCTACAGAATCTATAAGAGTCCCCAGGAAGGGAACTCTTGTGAGTGGAACGAGTGAACTTTTCTTTTCGTTCACCTTCCATCCATGTGACCTTAGAAATGCCAGCACTAACTCTGTATGAGACTTGGCAGTTTGAAAGCTTGAAGCTTGTATCAGAATGTCGTCTAGGTATGGAGCTACCGAGATTCCCCGCGGTCTTAGTACCGCCAGAAGAGCACCCAGAACCTTTGTGAAGATTCTTGGAGCTGTAGCCAATCCGAATGGAAGAGCCACAAACTGGTAATGCCTGTCTAGGAAGGCAAACCTTAGGTACCGATAATGATCCTTGTGAATCGGTATGTGAAGGTAAGCATCCTTTAAATCTACAGTGGTCATGTATTGACCCTCTTGGATCATAGGTAAAATTGTCCGAATAGTCTCCATCTTGAACGATGGAACTCTTAGGAATTTGTTTAGGATCTTTAAGTCCAGGATTGGTCTGAAAGTTCCCTCTTTTTTGGGAACCACAAACAGATTTGAGTAAAACCCCTGTCCCTGTTCCGATCGTGGAACTGGATGGATTACTCCCATTAACAAGAGCTCTTGTACGCAGCGTAGAAACGCCTCTTTCTTTGTCTGGATTGTTGACAATCTTGACAGATGAAATCTCTCTCTTGGAGGAGAGTATTTGAAGTCCAGAAGGTATCCCTGAGATATTATCTCTAGCGCCCAGGGATCCTGAACATCTCTTGCCCAAGCCTGGGCGAAGAGAGAAAGTCTGCCCCCCACTAGATCCGATCCCGGATCGGGGGCCCTCAATTCATGCTGTTTTAGGGGCAGCAGCAGGTTTCCTAGTCTGCTTGCCCTTGTTCCAGGACTGGTTAGGTTTCCAGCCTTGTCTGTAGTGAGCAACAGCTCCTTCCTGTTTTGGTGCAGAGGAAGTTGATGCTGCTCCTGCTTTGAAATTACGAAAGGAACGAAAATTAGACTGTCTAGTCTTGGCTTTGGCTTTGTCCTGAGGCAGGGCATGGC
>NC_069499.1:923678804-923728804 GCF_027579735.1 Bombina bombina | reverse complement strand
TAAAAACATAATTTATGTAAGAATTTACCTGATAAATTAATTTCTTTCATATTGGCAAGAGTCCATGAGCTAGTGACGTATGGGATATACAGTCCTACCAGGAGGGGCAAAGTTTAAAAAACTTCAAAATGCCTATAAATACACCCCTCACCACCCCCACAATTCGGTTTAACAAATAGCCAAGAAGTGGGGTGATAAAGAAAAGAGCAAAAGCATAAACAAAGGAATTGGAATAATTGTGCTTTATACAAAAAAATCATAACCACCGTAAAAAGGGTGGGCCTCATGGACACATGCCAATATGAAAGAAATGAATTTATCAGGTAAATTCTTACATAAATTATGTTTTTTCTTGTAATTGGCAAGAGTCCATGAGCTAGTGACGAATGGGATAGCAATACCCAAGATGTGGAACTCCACGCAAGAGTCACTAGAGAGGGAGGGATAAAAAAATTAAGACAGCCTATTCCGCTGAAAAAAATAATCCACAAGCCAAATCATAAGTTTTAATCTTATAATGGAAAAGTAAAAAAACATAATTTATGTAAGAACTTACCTGATAAATTCATTTCTTTCATATTAGCAAGAGTCCATGAGCTAGTGACGTATGGGATATACATTCCTACCAGGAGGGGCAAAGTTTCCCAAACCTCAAAATGCCTATAAATACACCCCTCACCACACCCACAATTCAGTTTAACGAATAGCCAAGAAGTGGGGTGATAAAAAAGTGCAAAAGCATATAAAATAAGGAATTGGAATAATTGTGCTTTATACAAAAATCATAACCACCACAAAAAAAGGGCGGGCCTCATGGACTCTTGCTAATATGAAAGAAATGAATTTATCAGGTAAGTTCTTACATAAATTATGTTTTCTTTCATGTAATTAGCAAGAGTCCATGAGCTAGTGACGTATGGGATAATGATTACCCAAGATGTGGATCTTTCCACACAAGAGTCACTAGAGAGGGAGGGATAAAATAAAGACAGCCAATTCCTGCTGAAAATAATCCACACCCAAAATAAAGTTTAATGAAAAACATAAGCAGAAGATTCAAACTGAAACCGCTGCCTGAAGTACTTTTCTACCAAAAACTGCTTCAGAAGAAGAAAATACATCAAAATGGTAGAATTTAGTAGAAGTATGCAAAGAAGACCAAGTTGCTGCTTTGCAAATCTGATCAATCGAAGCTTCATTCCTAAACGCCCAGGAAGTAGAAACTGACCTAGTAGAATGAGCTGTAATCCTTTGAGGCGGAGTTTTACCCGACTCAACATAGGCAAGATGAATTAAAGATTTCAACCAAGATGCCAAAGAAATGGCAGAAGCTTTCAGGCCTTTTCTAGAACCGGAAAAGATAACAAATAGACTAGAAGTCTTACGGAAAGACTTAGTAGCTTCAACATAATATTTCAAAGCTCTAACAACATCCAAAGAATGCAACGATTTCTCCTTAGAATTCTTAGGATTAGGACATAATGAAGGAACCACAATTTCCCTACTAATGTTGTTGGAATTCACAACTTTAGGTAAAAAAATCAAAAGAAGTTCGCAACACCGCCTTATCCTGATGAACAATCAGAAAAGGAGACTCACAAGAAAGAGCAGATAATTCAGAAACTCTTCTGGCAGAAGAGATTGTCAAAAGGAACAAAACTTTCCAAGAAAGTAATTTAATGTCCAATGAATGCATAGGTTCAAACGGAGGAGCTTGAAGAGCCCCCAGAACCAAATTCAAACTCCAAGGAGGAGAAATTGACTTAATGACAGGTTTTATACGAACCAAAGCTTGTACAAAACAATGAATATCAGGAAGAATAGCAATCTTTCTGTGCAAAAGAACAGAAAGAGCAGAGATTTGACCTTTCAAGGAACTTGCGGACAAACCCTTATCTAAACCATCCTGAAGAAACTGTAAAATTCTCGGTATTCTAAAAGAATGCCAAGAAAAATGATGAGAAAGACACCAAGAAATATAAGTCTTCCAGACTCTATAATATATCTCTCTAGATACAGATTTACGCGCCTGTAACATAGTATTAATCACAGAGTCAGAGAAACCTCTTTGACTAAGAATCAAGCGTTCAATCTCCATACCTTTAAATTTAAGGATTTCAGATCCTGATGGAAAAAAGGACCTTGCGACAGAAGGTCTGGTCTTAACGGAAGAGTCCACGGTTGGCAAGAGGCCATCCGGACCAGATCCGCATACCAAAACCTGTGAGGCCATGCCGGAGCTACCAGCTGAACAAACGAGCATTCCTTCAGAATCTTGGAGATTACTCTTGGAAGAAGAACTAGAGGCGGAAAGATATAGGCAGGATGATACTTCCAAGGAAGTGATAATGCATCCACTGCCTCCGCCTGAGGATCCCGGGATCTGGACAGATACCTGGGAAGTTTCTTGTTTAGATGAGACGCCATCAGATCTATTTCTGGAAGTTCCCACATTTGAACAATCTGAAGAAATACCTCTGGGTGAAGAGACCATTCGGCCGGATGCAACGTTTGGCGACTGAGATAATCCGCTTCCCAATTGTCTATACCTGGGATATGAACCGCAGAGATTAGACAGGAGCTGGATTCCGCCCAAACCAGAATTCGAGATACTTCTTTCATAGCCAGAGGACTGTGAGTCCCTCCTTGATGATTGATGTATGCCACAGTTGTGACATTGTCTGTCTGAAAACAAATGAACGATTCTCTCTTCAGAAGAGGCCAAGACTGAAGAGCTCTGAAAATTGCACGGAGTTCCAAAATATTGATCGGTAATCTCACCTCCTGAGATTCCCAAACTCCTTGTGCCGTCAGAGATCCCCACACAGCTCCCCAACCCGTGAGACTTGCATCTGTTGAAATTACAGTCCAGGTCGGAAGCACAAAAGAAGCCCCCTGAATTAAACGATGGTGATCTGTCCACCACGTTAGAGAGTGTCGAACAATCGGTTTTAAAGATATTATTTGAGATATCTTTGTGTAATCCTTGCACCATTGATTCAGCATACAGAGCTGTAGAGGTCGCATGTGAAAACGAGCAAAGGGGATCGCGTCCGATGCAGCAGTCATAAGACCTAGAATTTCCATGCATAAGGCTACCGAAGGGAATGATTGTGACTGAAGGTTTCGACAAGCTGAAATCACTTTTAGACGTCTCTTGTCTGTTAAAGACAGAGTCATGGACACTGAATCTATCTGGAAACCCAGAAAGGTCACCCTTGTCTGAGGAATCAATGAACTTTTTGGTAAATTGATCCTCCAACCATGATCTTGAAGAAACAACACAGTAAAGACTGAGCAAGTACCAAGATATCATCCAAATAAGGAAATACCACAATACCCTGTTCTCTGATTACAGACAGAAGGGCACCGAGAACCTTTGTAAAAATTCTTGGAGCTGTAGCTAGGCCAAACGGCAGAGCCACAAACTGGTAATGCTTGTCCAGAAAAGAGAATCTCAGGAACTGATAATGATCTGGATGAATCGGAATATGCAGATATGCATCCTGTAAATCTATTGTGGACATATAATGCCCTTGCTGAACAAAAGGCAAGATAGTCCTTACAGTTACCATCTTGAACGTTGGTATCCTTACATAACGATTCAATATTTTTAGATCCAGAACTGGTCTGAAGGAATTCTCCTTCTTTGGTACAATGAAGAGATTTGAATAAAACCCCATCCCCTGTTCCGGAACTGGAACTGGCATAATTACTCCAGCCAACTCTAGATCTGAAACACAATTCAGAAATGCTTGAGCTTTCACTGGATTTACTGGGACACGGGAAAGAAAAAATCTCTTTGCAGGAGGTCTCATCTTGAAACCAATTCTGTACCCTTCTGAAACAATATTCTGAATCCAAAGATTGTGAACGGAATTGAACCAAATTTCTTTGAAAAAACGTAACCTCCCCACTACCAGCTGAGCTGGAATGAGGGCCGCACCTTCATGTGGACTTAGAAGCAGGCTTTGCCTTTCTAGCAGGCTTGGATTTATTCCAGACTGGAGATGGTTTCCAAACTGAAACTGCTCCTGAGGATGAAGGATCAGGCTTTTGTTCTTTGTTGAAACGAAAGGAACGAAAACGATTATCAGCCCTGTTTTTACCCTTAGATTTTTTATCCTGTGGTAAAAAAGTTCCTTTCCCACCAGTAACAGTTGAGATAATAGAATCCAACTGAGAACCAAATAATTTGTTACCCTGGAAAGAAATGGAAAGTAGAGTTGATTTAGAGGCCATATCAGCATTCCAAGTCTTAAGCCATAAAGCTCTTCTAGCTAAAATAGCTAGAGACATAAACCTGACATCAACTCTAATAATATCAAAAATGGCATCACAGATAAAATTATTAGCATGCTGAAGAAGAAGAATAATATTATGAGAATCATGATCTGTTACTTGTTGCGCTAAAGTTTCCAACCAAAAAGTTGAAGCTGCAGCAACATCAGCCAAAAATATAGCAGGTCTAAGAAGATTACCTGAACACAGATAAGCTTTTCTTAGAAAGGATTCAATTTTCCTATCTAAAGGATCCTTAAATGAAGTACCATCTGACGTAGGAATAGTAGTACGTTTAGCAAGGGTAGAAATAGCCCCATCAACTCTAGGAATTTTGTCCCAAAATTCTAATCTGTCAGACGGCACAGGATATAATCGCTTAAAACGTTTAGAAGGAGTAAATGAATTACCCAATTTATCCCATTCTTTGTAAATTACTTCAGAAATAGCATTAGGAACAGGAAAAACTTCTGGAATAACCACAGGAGATTTAAATACCTTATCTAAACGTTTAGAATTAGTATCAAGAGGACCAGAATCCTCTATTTCTAAAGCAATTAGTACTTCTTTAAGTAAAGAACGAATAAATTCCATTTTAAATAAATATGAAGATTTATCAGCATCAATCTCTGAGACAGAATCCTCTGAACCAGAAGAATCATCAGAATCAGAATGATGATGTTCATCTAAAAATTCATCTGTAGGGAGAGAAGTTTTAAAAGATTTTTTATGTTTACTAGAAGGAGAAATAACAGACATAGCCTTCTTGATGGATTCAGAAACAAAATCTCTTATGTTATCAGGAACATTCTGCACCTTAGATGTTGAAGGAACTGCAACAGGCAATGGTACTTTACTAAAGGAAATATTATCTGCATTAACAAGTTTGTCATGACAATTAATACAAACAACAGCCGGAGGAATAGCTACCAAAAGTTTACAGCAGATACACTTAGCTTTGGTAGGTCCAGCAGTAGACAGCGATTTTCCTGTAGTATCTTCTGACTCAGATGCAACGTGAGACATCTTGCAATATGTAAGAGAAAAAACAACATATAAAGCAAAATTGATCAAATTCCTTAAATGACAGTTTCAGGAATGGGAAAAAATGCCAAAGAACAAGCTTCTAGCAACCAGAAGCAATGAAAAATGAGACTTAAATAATGTGGAGACAAAAGCGACGCCCATATTTTTTTAGCGCCAAATAAGACGCCCACATTATTTGGCGCCTAAATGCTTTTGGCGTAAAAAATGACGCCACTTCCGGAACGCCGACATTTTTGGCGCAAAATAACGTCAAAAAATGACGCAACTTCCGGCGACACGTATGACGCCGGAAACGGAAAAGATTTTTTGCGCCAAAAAAGTCCGCGCCAAGAATGACGCAATAAAATGAAGCATTTTCAGCCCCTGCGAGCCTAACAGCCCACAGGGAAAAAAAAGTCAAATTTTTGAAGGTAAGAAAAAAATGATTAATTCAAATGCATAATCCCAAATATGAAACTGACTGTCTGAAAATAAGGAATGTTGAACATTCTGAGTCAAGGCAAATAAATGTTTGAATACATATATTTAGAACTTTATAAACAAAGTGCCCAACCATAGCTTAGAGTGTCAGAGAAAATAAGATTTACTTACCCCAGGACACTCATGTACATGTTTGTAGAAAGCCAAACCAGTACTGAAACGAGAATCAGTAGAGGTAATGGTATATAAATAAGAGTATATCGTCGATCTGAAAAGGGAGGTAAGAGATGAATCTCTACGACCGATAACAGAGAACCTATGAAATAGACCCCGTAGAAGGAGATCACTGCATTCAAATAGGCAATACTCTCCTCACATTCCTCTGACATTCACTGCACGCTGAGAGGAAAACCGGGCTCCAACTTGCTGCGGAGCGCATATCAACGTAGAATCTAGCACAAACTTACTTCACCACCTCCATAGGAGGCAAAGTTTGTAAAACTGAATTGTGGGTGTGGTGAGGGGTGTATTTATAGGCATTTTGAGGTTTGGGAAACTTTGCCCCTCCTGGTAGCAATGTATATCCCATACGTCACTAGCTCATGGACTCTTGCTAATTACATGAAAGAAACTGAAATTATAAGCAGAAGAATCAAACTGAAACAGCTGCCTGAAGAACTTTTCTACCAAAAACTGCTTCTGAAGAAGAAAAAACATCAAAATTGTAGAATTTATTAAAATGTATTAAATGTATGCAAAGAAGACCAAGTTGCTGCTTTGCAAATCTGATAAACTGAAGCTTCATTCTTAAAAGCCCACAAAGTGTAGACTGATCTAGTAGAATGAGCTGTAATTCTCTGAGGTGGGGATTTACCCGACTCCAAATAAGCATGATGAATCAAAAGCTTTAACCAACATGCCAAAGAAATGGCAGAAGCCTTCTGACCTTTCCTAGAACCAGAAAAGATAACAAATAGACTAGAAGTCTTCCTGAAAACTTTAGTAGCTTCAACATAATATTTCAAAGCTCTCACCACATCCAAAGAATTCTTAGGATGGGGACACAAAGAAGGTACAACAACTTTCCTACTAATGTTGTTGGAATTCATAACTTCAGTTAAGAATTTAAAACAGAATTTATGCTTACCTGATAAATTACTTTCTCCAACTGTGTGTCCGGTCCACGGCGTCATCCTTACTTGTGGGATATTCTCTTCCCCAACAGGAAATGGCAAAGAGTCCCAGCAAAGCTGGCCATATAGTCCCTCCTAGGCTCCGCCCACCCCAGTCATTCGACCGACGGACAGGAGGAAATATATATAGGAGAAACCATATGGTACCGTGGTGACTGTAGTTAGAGAAAATAATTCATCAGACCTGATTAAAAAAAACAGGGCGGGCCGTGGACCGGACACACCGTTGGAGAAAGTAATTTATCAGGTAAGCATCAATTCTGTTTTCTCCAACATTGGTGTGTCCGGTCCACGGCGTCATCTTTACTTGTGGGAACCAATACCAAAGCTTTAGGACACGGATGAAGGGAGGGAGCAAATCAGGTTACCTAAACGGAAGGCACCACAGCTTGCAAAACCTTTCTCCCAAAAATAGCCTCCGAAGAAGCAAAAGTATCAAATTTGTAAAATTTGGCAAAAGTGTGCAGTGAAGACCAAGTCGCTGCCTTACATATCTGGTCAACAGAAGCCTCGTTCTTGAAGGCCCATGTGGAAGCCACAGCCCTAGTGGAGTGAGCTGTGATTCTTTCAGGAGGCTGCCGTCCGGCAGTCTCATAAGCCAATTGGATGATGCTTTTAAGCCAAAAGGAAAGCGGTAGAAGTCGCTTTTTGACCTCTCCTTTTACCAGAATAAACAACAAACAAAGAAGATGTTTGTCTGAAATCTTTTGTAGCCTCTAAATAGAATTTTAGAGCACGGACTACGTCCAAATTGTGTAACCAACGTTCCTTCTTTGAAACTGGATTCGGACACAAAGAAGGTACAACTATCTCCTGGTTAATATTTTTGTTAGAAACAACTTTAGGAAGAAAACCAGGCTTAGTACGCAAAACCACCTTATCTGCATGGAACACCAGATAGGGCGGAGAACACTGCAGAGCAGATAACTCTGAAACTCTTCTAGCAGAAGAAATTGCAACCAAAAACAAAACTTTCCAAGATAGTAACTTAATATCTATGGAATGTAAAGGTTCAAACGGAACCCCTTGAAGAACTGAAAGAACTAGATTTAGACTCCAGTGAGGAGTCAAAGGTCTGTAAACAGGCTTGATCCTAACCAGAGCCTGAACAAATGCTTGAACATCTGGCACAGCTGCCAGTCTTTTGTGTAGTAAGACAGATAAAGCAGAGATCTGTCCCTTTAGAGAACTTGCAGATAATCCTTTCTCCAAACCTTCTTGTAGAAAGGAGAGAATCTTAGGAATCTTTATCTTATTCCATGGGAATCCTTTGGATTCACACCAACAGATATATTTTTTCCATATTTTATGGTAAATTTTTCTAGTTACCGGTTTTCTGGCCTGAACCAGAGTATCTATCACAGAATCTGAAAACCCACGCTTCGATAGAATCAAGCGTTCAATCTCCAAGCCGTCAGCTGGAGGGAGACCAGATTTGGATGTTCGAATGGACCCTGAACAAGAAGGTCCTGTCTCAAAGGTAGCTTCCATGGTGGAGCCGATGACATATTCACCAGGTCTGCATACCAAGTCCTGCGTGGCCACGCAGGAGCTATCAAGATCACCGAGGCCCTCTCCTGATTGATCCTGGCTACCAGCCTGGGAATGAGAGGAAACGGTGGAAATACATAAGCTAGGTTGAAGGTCCAAGGTGCTACTAGTGCATCTACTAGAGTCGCCTTGGGATCCCTGGATCTGGACCTGTAGCAAGGAACCTTGAAGTTCTGACGAGACGCCATCAGATCCATGTCTGGAATGCCCCATAATTGAATTATTTGGGCAAAGATCTCCGGATGGAGTTCCCACTCCCCCGGATGGAATGTCTGACGACTCAGAAAATCCGCCTCCCAGTTTTCCACTCCTGGGATGTGGATCGCAGACAAGTGGCAGGAGTGATCCTCCGCCCATTGAATTATTTTGGTCACTTCTTTCATCGCCAGGGAACTCCTTGTTCCCCCCTGATTGATATATGCAACGGTCGTCATGTTGTCCGATTGGAACCTTATGAATTTGGCCTTTGCTAGTTGAGGCCAAGCTCTGAGAGCATTGAATATCGCTCTCAGTTCCAGAATGTTTATCGGGAGAAGAGACTCTTCCCGAGACCATAGATCCTGAGCTTTCAGGGATTCCCAGACCGCGCCCCAGCCCACTAGACTGGCGTCGGTCGTGACAATGACCCACTCTGGTCTGCGGAAGCTCATTCCCTGTGACAGATTGTCCAGGGTCAGCCACCAACGGAGTGAATCTCTGGTCTTTTGATCTACTTGAATCATTGGAGACAAGTCTGTATAATCCCCATTCCACTGTTTGAGCATGCACAGTTGTAATGGTCTTAGATAAATTCGTGCAAAAGGAACTATGTCCATTATTGCAACCATCAATCCTACTACTTCCATGCACTGCGCTATGGAAGGACGAGGAACAGAATGAAGCACTTGACAAGGAGCTTAGAAGTTTTGATTTTCTGACCTCTGTCAGAAAAATCCTCATTTCCAAGGAATCTATTATTGTTCCCAAGAAGGGAACTCTTGTCGACGGAGACAGAGAACTTTTTTCTATGTTCACCTTCCATCCGTGTGATCTGAGAAAGGCTAGAACGATGTCCGTATGAGCCTTTGCTTTTGACAGGGACGACGCTTGTATTGGAATGTCGTCCAAGTAAGGTACTACTGCAATGCCCCTCGGTCTTAGAACCGCTAGAAGGGATCCTTGCACCTTTGTGAAAATTCTTGGAGCAGTGGCTAACCCGAATGGGAGGGCCACAAACTGGTAATGCTTGTCCAGAAAAGCGAACCTTAGGAACTGATGATGTTCTTTGTGGATAGGAATATGTAGGTACGCATCCTTTAGATCCATGGTAGTCATAAATTGACTTTCCTGGATAGTGGGTAGAATCGTTCGAATGGTTTCCATCTTGAACGATGGTACCCTGAGAAATTTGTTTAGGATCTTCAAATCCAAAATTGGTCTGAAAGTTCCCTCTTTTTTGGGAACTACGAACAGATTGGAATAAAATCCCATTCCTTGTTCCTTTATTGGAACTGGGTGTATCACTCCCATCTTTAACAGGTCTTCTACACAATGTAAGAATACCTGTCTCTTTATTTGGTTTGAGGATAAGTGAGACATGTGGAACCTTCCCCTTGGGGGTAGTTCCTTGAATTCCAGGAGATAACCTTGAGAAACTATTTCTAGCGCCCAGGGATCCTGAACATCTCTTGCCCAAGCCTGAGCAAAGAGAGAGAGTCTGCCCCCCACTAGATCCGGTCCCGGATCGGGGGCTACTCCTTCATGCTGTTTTGTTAGCAGTGGCAGGCTTCTTGGCCTGCTTACCCTTGTTCCAGCCTTGCATCGGTTTCCAGGCTGGTTTGGGTTGTGAGGCATTACCCTCTTGCTTAGAGGATGCAGAATTAGAGGCCGGTCCGTTCCTGAATTTGCTAAAGGAACGAAAATTAGACTTATTTTTAGCCTTAAAAGACCTATCTTGTGGAAGGGCGTGGCCCTTTCCCCCAGTGATGTCTGAAATAATCTCTTTCAATTCTGGTCCAAATAGAGTTTTACCTTTGAAAGGGATGTTAAGCAATTTTGTCTTGGATGACACATCCGCTGACCAAGACTTTAGCCAAAGCGCTCTGCGCGCCACAATTGCAAACCCTGAATTTTTCGCCGCTAATCTAGCTAATTGCAAAGCGGCATCTAAAATAAAAGAGTTAGCCAATTTAAGTGCGTGAACTCTGTCCATAACCTCCTCAAATGGAGTCTCTCTACTGAGCGACTTTTCTAGTTCCTCGAACCAGAACCACGCTGCTTTAGTGACAGGAACAATGCACGAAATTGGTTGTAGAAGGTAACCTTGCTGTACAAAAATCTTTTTAAGCAAACCTTCCAATTTTTTATCCATAGGATCTTTGAAAGCACAACTATCTTCGATAGGAATAGTAGTGCGTTTGTTTAGAGTAGAAACTGCCCCCTCGACCTTAGGGACTGTCTGCCATAAGTCCTTTCTGGGGTCGACCATAGGAAATAATTTCTTAAATATAGGGGGGGGGAACAAAAAGGTATGCCGGGCTTTTCCCACTCCTTATTTACTATGTCCGCCACCCGCTTGGGTATAGGAAAAGCGTCGGGGTGCACCGGAACCTCTAGGAACTTGTCCATCTTGCATAATTTCTCTGGAATGACCAAGTTGTCACAATCATCCAGAGTAGATAACACCTCCTTAAGCAGTGCGCGGAGATGTTCTAATTTAAATTTAAATGTCACAACATCAGGTTCAGCTTGATGAGAAATTTTTCCTGAATCTGAGATTTCTCCATCTGACAAAACCTCCCTCATGGCCCCTTCAGATTGGTGTGAGGGTATGACAGAACAATTATCATCAGCGCCCTCTTGCTCTTCAGTGTTTAAAACAGAGCAATCGCGCTTTCTCTGATAAGTAGGCATTTGGGATAAAATATTTGCTATGGAGCTATCCATTACAGCCGTCAATTGTTGCATGGTAATAAGCATTGGCGCACTAGATGTACTAGGGGCCTCCTGCGTGGGCAAAACTGGTGTAGACACAGTAGGAGATGATGTAGTATCATGTTTACTCCCCTCATCTGAGGAATCATCTTGGGCAATTTCATTATCTGTGGCAGTACTGTCATTACTTTGTTTGGACGCTATGGCACAATTATCACATAAATTTAAATGGGGAGACACATTGGCTTTCATACATATAGAACATAGCTTATCTGAAGGTACAGACATGTTAAACAGGCTTAAACTTGTCAACAAAGCACAAAAAACGTTTTAAAACAAAACCGTTACTGTCTCTTTAAATTTTAAACAGAAAACACTATTACTGAATATGTGAAAAAGTATGAAGGAATTGTTGAAAAATTACCAAAATTTCACCACAGTGTCTTAAAGCATTAAAAGTATTGCACACCAAATTTCAGAGCTTTAACCCTTAAAATAACGGAACCGGAGCCGTTTTTAAATTTAACCCCTATACAGTCCCAGCTATAGTCTTTGCTGAGACCCAACCAAGCCCAGAGGGGAATACGATACCAATTGACGCCTTCTAGAAGTTTTTCCAGCAATTTTTAGATCCTCACACATGCATCTGCATGCCCTGCTCTCAAAAAACAACTGCGCAGTAATGGAGCGAAAATGAGGCTCAGTCTATAACTAGAAAAGGCCCCCTGACTGGAAAAGGTGTCTAACACAATGCCTGCCGTTTATAAACGTTCCCCAAGATTATAAATGCAAATTGTCAGCCTAAATCTGAATAAAATGCCCAAATAAAGCAATCGATTTAGCCCATAAAAATGTCTACCAGTTTTTTAGCCCATAGTAAGCCCTTTATTCTGTTTGTTTGACTAAGAAAATGGCTTACCGGTCCCCATGAGGGGGAATGACAGCCTTCCAGCATTACATGGTCTTGTTAGAAATATGGCTAGTCATACCTTAAGCAGAAAAGTCTGCTGTTTCCCCCAACTGAAGTTACTTCATCTCAACAGTCCTATGTGGAAACAGCAATCGATTTTAGTTACTGTGCTAAAATCATCTTCCTCTCACAAACAGAAATCTTCATCCTTTTCTGTTTCAGAGTAAATAGTACATACCAGCACTATTTTAAAATAACAAACACTTGATAGAAGAATAAAAACTACATTTAAACACCAAAAAACTCTTAACCATCTCCGTGGAGATGTTGCCTGGGGTGGGCGGAGCCTAGGAGGGACTATATGGCCAGCTTTGCTGGGACTCTTTGCCATTTCCTGTTGGGGAAGAGAATATCCCACAAGTAAGGATGACGCCGTGGACCGGACACACCAATGTTGGAGAAATGAAGTCTGCAAAACTGCCTTATCCTGATGAAAAATCAGAAAAGGAGACACACAAGAAAGAGCAGATAATTCAGAAAATCTTCTAGCAGAAGAGATGGCCAAAAGGAACAACACTTTCCAAGAAAGCAAAACAATGAATATCAGGGAGTTTAGCAATTCTTCTGTGGAATAAAACAGAAACAGCAGAGATTTGTCCTTTCAAGGAACTCTCAGACAAACCCTTATCCAAACCATCCTGAAGAAACTGTAAAATTCTAGGAATTCTAAAAGAATGCCAAGAGAATTTATGAGAAGAACACCATGAAATATAAGTCTTCCAAACTCGATAATAAATCTTTGTAGAAACAGATTTACTAGCCTGCAACATAGTATTAATCACTGAATCAGAGAAACCTCTGACTAAACACTAAGCGTTCAATTTCCATACCTTCAAATACAGCCTGATGAAACCGTGCTGTGACACGGAGAAACACGTTGCTTTTTAAAACCTTTTTTATTAAACCTTTTATCTTTGTACCTGCTGCTACACTGTGCTGCTTCTTTTGTTACCTTTGGGAGAATACAGCACCACCCTACATGCTGCAATACGCACAGTGGTTCTTTGCTGAACACTAGATCCTCAAGCTTAAGGGACATACTTAGATAACACTTGCTGACTCCCCCTGGTGGGATTAAGTGCACTTTAGGTCACCATCAAGGAACTTGACCCCTTCTTATTTTCCCTTCCTGGACTCCCCCTGGTGGGATTTTGGAACTTTTGCAATCACCCCTGTAGGACTACCCTATCCTGCTCATTGCCTGTGTGTCTACCGGACGACTTGAGGTTCCGGTCTGCCTTATTGCACAATCTGTGCTTTACACCCCGTGAGTAGCTATTTGGCTATCTTGTATATTGTGCATCTTGTTCGCCTGATCTGCACTATGTGGCGCCCTATATGCTTTGTTTTTTACCTTATCCAAACCATCCTGAAGAAACTGTAAAATTCTAGGAATTCTAAAAGAATGCCAAGAGAATTTATGAGAAGAACACCATGAAATGTAAGTCTTCCAAACTCGGTAATAAATCTTTGTAGAAACAGATTTACGAGCCTGCAACATAGTATTAATCACTGAATCGGAGAAACCTCTTTGACTAAGCACTAAGCGTTCAATTTCCATACCTTCAAATTTAATGATTTGAGATCATGATGGAAAAACGAACCTTGCGATAGGTCTGGCCTTAGTGGAAGTGGCCATGGTTGGCAACTGGACATCCGAACAAGATCTGCATACCAAAACCTGTGAGCCCATGCTGGAGCCACCAGCAGTGCAAATGATTGCTCCATGATGATCTTGGAAATCACTCTTGGAAGAAGAATTAGAGGCGGAAAAATATAGGCAGGTTGATAACTCCAAGGAAGTGTCAATGCATTCACTGCTTCCGCCTGAGGGTCCCTGGACCTGGACAGGTACCTGGGAAGTTTCTTGTTTAGATGAGATGCCATCAAATCTATTTCTGGAAGCCCCCACATCTGAACAATTTGAAAAAAACACATCTAGGTAAAGAGACTACTCTCCCGGATGTAAAGCATGACGACTGAGATAATCCGCTTCCCAATTGTCTATACCTGGGATATGGACCGCAGAAATTAGACAGGAGCTGGATTCCGCCTAAAAAAGTATCTGGGATACTTCTTTCATAGCTTGAGGACTGAGTCCCACACGCCACATTTGTGACATTGTCTGTTGGAAAACAAATAAACGGCTCTCTCTTCAATAGAGGCCAAAATTGAAGAGCTCTGAGAATTGCACGGAGTTCCAAAATATTGATTGGTAATCTCACCTCTTGATATTTCCAAACCCCTTGTGCTGTCAGAGATCCCCAGACAGCTCCCCAACCTGAAAGACTCGCATCTGTTGTGATCACAGTCCAGGTTGGACGAACAAAAGAGGCCCCTTGAATTATACGATGGTGATCTAACCACCAAGTCAGAGATAGTCTAACATTGGGATTTAAGGATATTAATTGTGATATCCTTGTATAATCCCTGCACCATAGGTTCAGCATACAAAGCTGAAGAGGTCTCATGTGAATACGAGCAAAGGGGATCGCGTCCGATGCTGCAGTCATGAGACCTAAAACCTCCATGCACATAGCTACTGAAGGGAATGATTGAGACTGAAGGTTCCGACAGGCTGCAACCAATTTCAAATGTCTCTTGTCAGAGACAAAGTCATGGATACTGATTCTATTTGGAAACCTAAAAAGGTTACCCTTGTCTGAGGAATCAAAGAACTTTTTGGTAAATTGATCCTCCAACCATGTCTTTGAAGAAACAACACTAGTTGATTTGTGTGAGATTCTGCAGGACGTAAAGACTGAGCAAGTACCAAGATATCGTCCAAATAAGGAAACACTGCAATACCCCACTCTCTGATTACAGAGAGTAGGGCACCGAGAACCTTTGAAAAGATCCTTGGAGCTGTCGCTAGGACAAAAGGAAGAGCAACAAATTGGTAATGCTCGTCTAGAAAAGAGAATCTCAGGAACTGATAGTTATCTGGATGAAACAGAATATGAAGATATGCATCCTGTAAGTCTATTGTGGACATATAATGCCCTTGCTGAACAAAAGGCAGAATAGTCCTTATAGTCACCATTTTAAATGTTGGTACATAACGATTCAAGACGTTTAGATCCAGAACTGGTCTGAATGAATTTTTTTTCTTTGGGACAATGAACAGATTTGAATAAAACCCCAGACCCTGTTCCTGAAAAGGAACTGGCACGATTACCCCAGATAACTCCAGGTCTGAAACACACTTCAGGAAAGCCTGCGCTTTCTCTGGGTTCACCGGAATGCGTGAGAGAAAGAAACTTCTCACAGGCGGTCTTACTCTGAAACCTATTCTGTACCCCTGAGAGACAATGTTCTAAATCGAATGATTTTGGACTGAATTTATCCAAACATCCTTGAAAAATTTTAATCTGCCCCCTACCAGCTGAGCTGGAATGAGGGCCGCACCTTCATGCGGACTTGGGGGCTGGTTTAGATCTCTTAAAGGGACAGACAGTCTAGGCCAAAATAAACTTTCATGATTCAGATAGAGCATGTAATTTTAAACAATTTTCCAATTTACTTTTATCACAAATTTTGCTTTGTTCTCTTGGTATTCTTAATTGAAAGCTTAACCTAGGAGGTTCATATGCTAATTTCTTAGACCTTGAAGCCCACCTCTTTTCAGATTGCATTTTAATTTTTTCACCACTAGAGGGTGTTAGCTCACGTATTTCATATAGATAACACTGTGCTTGTGCACGTGAAGTTATCTGGGAGCAGGCACTGATTGGCTAGACTGCAAGTCTGTCAAAAGAACTGAAAAAAGGGGCAGTTTGCAGAGGCTTAGATACAAGATAATCACAGAGGTTAAAAGTATATTAATATAACTGTTGGTTATGCAAAACTGGGGAATGGGTAATAAAGGGATTATCTATATTTTAAAACAATAAAAATTCTGGTGTAGACTGTCCCTTTAAATGGCTTGGATTTATTCCAGATTGAGGAAGGCTTCTGTCATGATACAATCATGTGGAGTAGTTGATGCCTGGATTGGCTGCTCAGCAGAGGTGGTATTGTCTCAGCATGGAAGGGGTTAAGGTGAACTGTTTGTTCTGTGTGTGTGAAATCTGCTGCAGAGAAGCTGTGGGCTGAGCCCCGTCCCCCCTCTTGAAGAATAGTGATGTAGTATAACTGTGTGTAGGAATGCAGAACGCTCCTCCCCTTGGAGACTGATAGTGGTAGTTAAGACTTGTTGGCATTGGCTGAAGTCGTCATAAATTATAACCAGGGCGTTGTCTTTGACAAGACAAAGGAAAGCTAAGTTTAGGTTTGCAACAGCAGAACTTTTTTAGTCAGAACTGCCCTGGGACCCAAACGACTTAACATCTGAAATGGCAGCTCTCCGCATATCTAAAGGAACTTGGCAATAAGTAAGATATTGTGTTGTAATTCTTTTCATGTCCCATTTGGTTTCTAAAGAACTGTAGCTTTGCAATTATATGTTGTTTTGAGTGTCCTTATAATTTTGCACTGTAACCTGTGTTGATATTTTTGTTATTAAACACATAGAAAATCTCATTCTGTCTTTGGGCTCTAATATCTGAATTCACACTCCTGTTGAGACAAGGTTAAAGGCACGTTACCAAGGTGTTAAATTGAGTTTATAGGGGTTCCCCAGAACTCCCCTTTAATTTAAAAGTTTTGGTGGTGGCAGCAGGGAAATTGTTAATTAGAGCAGTGTGGACAAGAATTGGGGGCTAATGAGGTGTCCCTTCTAAGGTCCTTTTGCAGAGTTGCAAGGATAAGGGAACCAGAGCTGTGTGCCATTAACGCCTTCATGCCCACACCCCTCTATTGTGACGCTGAGAAGGCGTGATTCGTCACAGCTTCCAATTGGAGAAAGATTCCTTAGGGGAAGGACTAGGTTTCTGTTCCTTATTCTGTCGAAAGGAACGAAAACGGTTAGAAGCTTTAAATTTACCCTTAGATTTTTTTATCCTGAGGCAAAAAAAGCTCCCTTCCCTCCAGTGATAGTTGAAATTATAAAATCCAACTGAGAACCAAATAATGTATTACCTTGGAAAGAAAGAGATAGCAATGTTGATTTAGAAGTCATATCAGCATTCCAAGATTTAAGCCATAAAGCTCTTCTAGCTAAAATAGCTAAAGACATATCTAACATCAATTCTGATTATATAAAAAAAAATGGCATCACAAATGAAATTATTAGCATGTTGAATTAATTTAACAATGCTATACACATTATGATCTGATACTTGTTGCGCTAAAGTTTCCAACCAAAAAGTTGAAATCGCTGCAACATCAGCCAAAGAAATTGCAGGCCTAAGAAGATGGCCTGAATATAAATAAGCTTTCCTTAGATAAGATTCAAGCTTCCTATCTAAAGGATCCTTAAAAGAAGTACTATCTTCCGTAGGAATAGTTGTACGTTTAGCAAGTGTAGAGATGGCCCCATTAACGAATATACTCCATTTTAAATAAGAGGATTCGTCAGTGTCAATATCTGAGGCAGGATCCTCATCAGAGATAGACAAATCAGTATGTTGTCAATCATTAGAAAATTCATCAACTCTATGAGAAGTTTTAAAAGACCTTTTACGTTTATTAGAAGGCGGAATGGCAGACAAAGCCTTCTGAATGGAATCAGAAATAAATTCTCTTACATTTACAGGAATATCCTAAGCAATAGATGTTGAAGGACCAGCAACATGTAATGAATTACTACTGATGGAAACATTCTCTGCATGTAAAAGTTTACATGACAACTATTACAAACTACAGCTGGAGGAAAAGTTACCACAAGTTTACAACAAATGCACTTAGCTTTGGTAGAACCGATATCAGGCAGCAGGATTCCAGTAGTAGATTCTGAGACAGGATCAGATTGAGACATCTTGCAGTATGTAAAAGAAAAACAACATATAAAGCAAAATTATCAATTTCCTTATATGACAGCTTCAGGAATGGGGAAAAAAAGCAAACAGAATAGGCCTCTGGCATAGAAATAAAGAAGACCAGAGGCAAAAGGAATGAGGTCTTAAATAATGAAAAAATGTTTGGCGCCAAAAACGTCCGGAACGAAACTTGAGCGTCATAGATGACGCAACCTCGTGAAAAGACTCAGCGCCAACTAAGACGCCAGAAATGACGAATTTGCTTCAAACGTAATTTCTTCTACAAGATACGACGAGTCCACGAATTTCATCCTTACTTGTGGGATATTATCCTCCTGCGAACAGGAAGTGGCAAAGAGCACAACAGCAGAGCTGTATATATAGCTCCTCCCTTCCCCTCCAGTCATTCTCTATGCCTGTGTTATACTAGGAAGAGGTAAAGCGAGGTGTTAGTTTTATTTTCTTCAATCAAGAAGTTTTTTTATTTTAAATGGTACCGGAGAGTACTATTTTCCTCAGGGGGTTATGGAAGATTTCTGCCCTGAGGTTGATGATCTTAGCAGCTGTAACTAAGATCCACGCTGGTTCCCACAGACTTCTGAAGGTAACATATGAGACTTCTTCAGTGTGGAGACCGGTTTCATGCTACAAGCAGCATTAAGGTATGTGCAGCTGTGACGAATCACGCCTTCTCAGCGTCACAATAGAGGGGTGTGGGCATGAAGGGGTTAATGGCACACAGCTCTGGTTCCCTTATCCTTGCAAAAGGACCTTAGAAGGGACACCTCATTAGCCCCCAATTCTTGTCCACACTGCTCTAATTAACAATTCCCCTGCTGCCACCACCAAAACTTTTGAATTAAAGGGGAGTTCTGGGGAACCCCTAAAAACTCACACAATTTAACAGTTAGGTATAACGTGCCTTTAACCTTGTCTCAACAGGAGTGTGAATTCAGATATTAGAGCCCAAAGACAGAATTAGATTTTCTATGTATTTAATAACAAAAATATCAACACAGGTTACACAGTGCAAAATTATAAAGACACTCAAAACAACATACAATTACAAAGCTACAGTTCTTTAAAAAACAAAATGGGACATGAAAAAGAATTACACAATACCTTACTTATTATCAAATTCCTTTAGATATGTGGAGAACTGCCATCTGATGTTAGTCTCTTGGTCCCAAGGGCAGTTCTGACTAAAAAAAAAAGTCTCTGTTGCATACTTAAAAACAGAATTTATGTTTACCTGATAAATTACTTTCTCCAACGGTGTGTCCGGTCCACGGCGTCATCCTTACTTGTGGGATATTCTCCTCCCCAACAGGAAATGGCAAAGAGCCCAGCAAAGCTGGCCACATGATCCCTCCCAGGCTCCGCCTACCCCAGTCATTCGACCGACGTTAAGGAGGAATATTTGCATAGGAGAAACCATATGATACCGTGGTGACTGTAGTTAAAGAAAATAAATGATCAGACCTGATTAAAAAACCAGGGCGGGCCGTGGACCGGACACACCGTTGGAGAAAGTAATTTATCAGGTAAACATAAATTCTGTTTTCTCCAACATAGGTGTGTCCGGTCCACGGCGTCATCCTTACTTGTGGGAACCAATACCAAAGCTTTAGGACACGGATGAAGGGAGGGAGCAAATCAGGTCACCTAAATGGAAGGCACCACGGCTTGCAAAACCTTTCTCCCAAAAATAGCCTCAGAAGAAGCAAAAGTATCAAACTTGTAAAATTTGGTAAAAGTGTGCAGTGAAGACCAAGTCGCTGCCCTACATATCTGATCAACAGAAGCCTCGTTCTTGAAGGCCCATGTGGAAGCCACAGCCCTAGTGGAATGAGCTGTGATTCTTTCAGGAGGCTGCCGTCCGGCAGTCACATAAGCCAATCTGATGATGCTTTTAATCCAAAAAGAGAGAGAGGTAGAAGTTGCTTTTTGACCTCTCCTTTTACCAGAATAAACAACAAACAAGGAAGATGTTTGTCTAAAATCCTTTGTAGCATCTAAATAGAATTTTAGAGCGCGAACAACATCCAAATTGTGCAACAAACGTTCCTTCTTCGAAACTGGTTTCGGACACAAAGAAGGTACGACTATCTCCTGGTTAATGTTTTTGTTAGAAACAACCTTTGGAAGAAAACCAGGGTTAGTACGTAAAACCACCTTATCTGCATGGAACACCAGATAAGGAGGAGAACACTGCAGAGCAGATAATTCTGAAACTCTTCTAGCAGAAGAAATTGCAACCAAAAACAAAACTTTCCAAGATAATAACTTAATATCAACGGAATGTAAGGGTTCAAACGGAACCCCCTGAAGAACTGAAAGAACTAAGTTGAGACTCCAAGGAGGAGTCAAAGGTTTGTAAACAGGCTTGATTCTAACCAGAGCCTGAACAAAGGCTTGAACATCTGGCACAGCTGCCAGCTTTTTGTGAAGTAACACAGACAAGGCAGAAATCTGTCCCTTCAAGGAACTTGCAGATAATCCTTTCTCCAATCCTTCTTGAAGAAAGGATAGAATCTTAGGAATCTTTACCTTGTCCCAAGGGAATCCTTTAGATTCACACCAACAGATATATTTTTTCCATATTTTGTGGTAAATTTTTCTAGTTACAGGCTTTCTGGCCTGAACAAGAGTATCAATAACAGAATCTGAGAACCCTCGTTTTGATAAGATCAAGCGTTCAATCTCCAAGCAGTCAGCTGGAGTGAGACCAGATTCGGATGTTCGAACGGACCTTGAACAAGAAGGTCTCGTCTCAAAGGTAGCTTCCATGGTGGAGCCGATGACATATTCACCCGATCTGCATACCAAGTCCTGCGTGGCCACGCAGGAGCTATCAAGATCACCGACGCCCTCTCTTGATTGATCCTGGCTACCAGCCTGGGGATGAGAGGAAACGGCGGGAATACATAAGCTAGTTTGAAGGTCCAAGGTGCTACTAGTGCATCTACTAGAGTCGCCTTGGGATCCCTGGATCTGGACCCGTAGCAAGGAACCTTGAAGTTCTGACGAGAGGCCATCAGATCCATGTCTGGAATGCCCCACAGTTGAGTAATTTGGGCAAAGATTTCCGGATGGAGTTCCCACTCCCCCGGATGTAATGTCTGACGACTCAGAAAATCCGCTTCCCAATTTTCCACTCCTGGGATGTGGATTGCAGATAGGTGGCAGGAGTGAGTCTCCGCCCATTGAATGATTTTGGTCACTTCTTCCATCGCCAGGGAACTCCTTGTTCCCCCCTGATGGTTGATGTACGCAACAGTCGTCATGTTGTCTGATTGAAACCGTATGAACTTGGCCTTTGCAAGCTGAGGCCAAGCCTTGAGAGCATTGAATATCACTCTCAGTTCCAGAATATTTATCGGTAGAAGAGATTCTTCCCGAGACCAAAGACCCTGAGCTTTCAGGGGTCCCCAGACCGCGCCCCAGCCCATCAGACTGGCGTCGGTCGTGACAATGACCCACTCTGGTCTGCGGAAGGTCATCCCTTGTGACAGGTTGTCCAGGGACAGCCACCAACGGAGTGAGTCTCTGGTCCTCTGATTTACTTGTATCTTCGGAGACAAGTCTGTATAGTCCCCATTCCACTGACTGAGCATGCACAGTTGTAATGGTCTTAGATGAATGCGCGCAAAAGGAACTATGTCCATTGCCGCTACCATCAAACCTATTACTTCCATGCACTGCGCTATGGAAGGAAGAGGAACGGAATGAAGTGTTTGACAAGAGTTTAGAAGTTTTGTTTTTCTGGCCTCTGTCAGAAAAATCCTCATTTCTAAGGAGTCTATTATTGTTCCCAAGAAGGGAACCCTTGTCGACGGAGATAGAGAACTCTCTTCCACGTTCACTTTCCATCCGTGAGATCTGAGAAAGGCCAGGACTATGTCCGTGTGAGCCTTTGCTTGAGGAAGGGACGACGCTTGAATCAGAATGTCGTCCAAGTAAGGAACTACTGCAATGCCCCTTGGTCTTAGTACCGCTAGAAGGGACCCTAGTACCTTTGTGAAAATCCTTGGAGCAGTGGCTAATCCGAAAGGAAGCGCCACGAACTGGTAATGCTTGTCCAGGAATGCGAACCTTAGGAACCGATGATGTTCCTTGTGGATAGGAATATGTAGATACGCATCCTTTAAATCCACCGTGGTCATGAATTGACCTTCCTGGATGGAAGGAAGAATTGTTCGAATGGTTTCCATTTTGAACGATGGAACCTTGAGAAACTTGTTTAAGATCTTGAGATCTAAGATTGGTCTGAACGTTCCCTCTTTTTTGGGAACTATGAACAGATTGGAGTAGAACCCCATCCCTTGTTCTCCTAATGGAACAGGATGAATCACTCCCATTTTTAACAGGTCTTCTACACAATGTAAGAATGCCTGTCTCTTTATATGGTCTGAAGACAATTGAGACCTGTGGAACCTCCCCCTTGGGGGAAGCCCCTTGAATTCCAGAAGATAACCTTGGGAGACTATTTCTAGTGCCCAAGGATCCAGAACATCTCTTGCCCAAGCCTGAGCAAAGAGAGAGAGTCTGCCCCCCACCAGATCCGGTCCCGGATCGGGGGCCAACATTTCATGCTGTCTTGGTAGTAGTGGCAGGTTTCTTGGCCTGCTTTCCCTTGTTCCAGCCTTGCATTGGTCTCCAGGCTGGCTTGGCTTGAGAAGTATTACCCTCTTGCTTAGAGGACGTAGCACCTTGGGGCTGGTCCGTTTCTACGAAAGGGACGAAAATTAGGTTTATTTTTGGCCTTGAAAGACCTATCCTGAGGAAGGGCGTGGCCCTTACGCCCAGTGATATCAGAGATAATCTCTTTCAAGTCAGGGCCAAACAGCGTTTTCCCCTTGAAAGGAATGTTAAGTAGTTTGTTCTTGGAAGACGCATCCGCTGACCAAGATTTCAACCAAAGCGCTCTGCGCGCCACAATAGCAAACCCAGAATTTTTCGCCGCTAACCTAGCCAATTGCAAAGTGGCGTCTAGGGTGAAAGAATTGGCCAATTTGAGAGCACGGATTCTGTCCATAATCTCCTCATAAGGAGGAGAATCACTATCGATCGCCTTTACTAGCTCATCGAACCAGAAACACGCGGCTGTAGTGACAGGGACAATGCATGAAATTGGTTGTAGAAGGTAACCTTGCTGAACAAACATCTTTTTAAGCAAACCTAATTTTTTATCCATAGGATCTTTGAAAGCACAACTATCTTCTATGGGTATAGTGGTGCGTTTGTTTAAAGTAGAAACCGATCCCTCGACCTTGGGGACTGTCTGCCATAAGTCCTTTCTGGGGTCGACCATAGGAAACAATTTTTTAAATATGGGGGGAGGGACGAAAGGTATACCGGGCCTTTCCCATTCTTTATTTACAATGTCCGCCACCCGCTTGGGTATAGGAAAAGCTTCTGGGAGCCCCGGGACCTCTAGGAACTTGTCCATTTTACATAGTTTCTCTGGGATGATCAAATTCTCACAATCATCCAGAGTGGATAATACCTCCTTAAGCAGAGCGCGGAGATGTTCCAACTTAAATTTAAATGTAATCACATCGGGTTCAGCTTGTTGAGAAATTTTCCCTGAATCTGAAATTTCTCCCTCAGACAAAACCTCCCTGGCCCCCTCAGACTGGTGTAGGGGCATTTCAGAACCATTATCAGCGTCCTCATGCTCTTCAGTATCTAAAACAGAGCAGTCGCGCTTGCGCTGATAAGTGGGCATTTTGGCTAAAATGTTTTTGATAGAATTATCCATTACAGCCGTTAATTGTTGCATAGTAAGGAGTATTGGCGCGCTAGATGTACTAGGGGCCTCCTGAGTGGGCAAGACTGGTGTAGACGAAGGAGGGAATGATGCAGTACCATGCTTACTCCCCTCACTTGAGGAATCATCTTGGGCATCATTTTCAGTGTCACATAAATCACATCTATTTAAATGAGAAGGAACCTTGGCTTCCCCACATTCAGAACACAGTCTATCTGGTAGTTCAGACATGTTAAACAGGCATAAACTTGATAACAAAGTACAAAAAACGTTTTAAAATAAAACCGTTACTGTCACTTTAAATTTTAAACTGAACACACTTTATTACTGCAATTGCGAAAAAGTATGAAGGAATTGTTCAAAATTCACCAAAATTTCACCACAGTGTCTTAAAGCCTTAAAAGTATTGCACACCAAATTTGGAAGCTTTAACCCTTAAAATAACGGAACCGGAGCCGTTTTTATCTTTAACCCCTTTACAGTCCCTGGTATCTGCTTTGCTGAGACCCAACCAAGCCCAAAGGGGAATACGATACCAAATGACGCCTTCAGAAAGTCTTTTCTATGTATCAGAGCTCCTCACACATGCGACTGCATGTCATGCTTCTCAAAAACAAGTGCGCAATACCGGCGCGAAAATGAGGCTCTGCCTATGATTAGGGAAAGCCCCTAGAGAATAAGGTGTCTAAAACAGTGCCTGCCGATATTATTTTACAAAAATACCCAGATTAAATGATTCCTCAAGGCTAAATATGTGTATATATGAATCGATTTAGCCCAGAAAATGTCTACAGTCTTAATAAGCCCTTGTGAAGCCCTTATTTACTGTCTGAATAAAAATGGCTTACCGGATCCCATAGGGAAAATGACAGCTTCCAGCATTACATCGTCTTGTTAGAATGCGTCATACCTCAAGCAGCAAAAGACTGCTCACTGTTCCCCCAACTGAAGTTAATTCCTCTCAACAGTCCTGTGTGGAACAGCCATGGATTTTAGTAACGGTTGCTAAAATCATTTTCCTCTTACAAACAGAAATCTTCATCTCTTTTCTGTTTCAGAGTAAATAGTACATACCAGCACTATTTTAAAATAACAAACTCTTGATTGAATAAAAAAAACTACAGTTAAACACTAAAAAACTCTAAGCCATCTCCGTGGAGATGTTGCCTGTACAACGGCAAAGAGAATGACTGAGGTAGGCGGAGCCTGGGAGGGATCATGTGGCCAGCTTTGCTGGGCTCTTTGCCATTTCCTCTTGGGGAGGAGAATATCCCACAAGTAAGGATGACGCCGTGGACCGGACACACCTATGTTGGAGAAACAGAATTCCTTTGTCTTGTCAAAGACAACGCCCGGGTTATGATTTACAACAAGTCTGGCCAATAAAAACAAGTCTTAGCTACCACTATCAGTCTCCAAGGGGAGGAGCGTTCTGCATTCCTTTACACACATCACTAGGCTAAGGAGGGGGAAGGGGCTCAGCCCATAGCTTCTCTGAATACAGATTCCACACACACAGAACAAACAGTTCACTTCCAGGCTGAGACAATACCACCTCTGCTGAGCAGCCAATCCAGGCATCAACTACTCCACGATTGTATCATGACATCTCCCCTTTTAAAATGGTGGAAATAGGGGGTCAGCCCAGGCTGATCCCATATGTCAACCTAAATACTAGTCTTTCCTCGTTCACAAGACCAGATCTGCCCTTCCTGCGCACTCTCAGCATTCATTCGCCCCTTGTAACAATTAGCATCAGCTGACACAATTTCTCTCGTGGAGGACATTTCCTTGCAGGATATTACACACTCGCTCTCACTCATAATGGGATCTAGCAGCCCCTCAGGGTAACTCACTGGGGGACTAAGAACAATTCTTGCTATGCTAAGGCCAGATACTCCACTGATCACACCTACCCCAATATGCTCTTTAGGAGTAGTAGGTTTCGTTAGTCACTGCAGCTACATCTCCCTCCCCCTCTTCTTCACATCTGCCGTTCTTGTAGGGTAGGTCCACAGCCACACCCAAGGTCCCATCTTGTTTTACCCTCTGTAACAGGGCAGGATGTACTCTGACCCCTACACCAGCCATGCCATTCACTCCTCCTGGCATATGCAATGCGGGTTCTAGTACAAAAGGGTATACCCACTTAGTCTGCCCTTCTGTCCAGCCCTGCTGCTCTCTCACATTCCCACACACTGCATCAGGCATCCCATTGTCGCAATTAATGGCAGTATAACCCTTTTCACTGGCACAATAAAGTACTGGTACAGGTTCAGATAAATCATCATTAACCCTAGGCACTCCCTCCCAGCGCCCAGGTTCAATAACAGCAACATTGGTACAAACATTTTCCATACATCCCTCCCTAGGCTCTCCCTCCCAGCACCCAGGTTCAATAGAAGTAACATTGTCGCAAACATTTCCAATACATCCCTCTTCATCAGAACAAGACATTACTGGTGTACACAAAGGCAGAGCTGCATTAACCCTCAGCCCCCCCTCCCAGCCATCATGTTCAAGGGAATCATCCTTTATCCTTTGGTGGGATACCTCCAGCTCTGGTGCAGCGAGCGATGTGTCCATCCCTAGCTTCCCCTCTGGGTCCCCCAAAGTTTCACACAGTACCTCAGTTGGTGCAGGGCCCTCTACTGGCCCTTCCAGGTTGCAGGTGTTGTCTTCTGGGGCGTACTGACAAAGCATCCGGCCCACATCATCCCCCAGCAAAACAGGGATATCCGCAGAAATCCCCACCCCCTACAAACCTTTTCCCACACCCCAATCCAGGGGTACACATGCCGCAGGGCACTCCCCGCAAACTTCTTCATTATCCACAGTCTCTCCTGGGATAACATCCTCTGCCACTTCAGTGCGCACCAAGCGAAATCCAGCCCCAGTGTCCTGAAGTCTCATGGTCACACAGTCTCCCTCTGTGACGCTCTGCAGATTACCTGCTGACCCTCCCACAAACAAAGCTGCTGCACGTTTCCCCTGCTGAATTCCCACGCCAGACTGCATGTTGAGGTTTCTCCTTGGTGGGGCAGGCAAAACTCAGGTGCCCAAACTCGTGGCACCAAATGCATGGGCGGGTATCCCCTTTGCCCAATGCAACTTCTGCCCCTTTGATGGGAGATGTTCCAGGGGAAGGTACTTCTGTAGAATCAGTTGTCAGTTGCTGGCACATTCCCTCCCTCCAGGGAGGTGATACAGCTTGCACAGTGGAACACTTGGCTACTGGGGCTTCGTTGTTAGTGCTGTCTGTAGCCCCTGCTGCTGAATCAGGTTCCATTTCCAGGAGCACTCTTCTGGCCAACGGGCTCACTGTCTGGCAAATATATGGCAAAAATTCTGGGTACAGGAGAGGTGCCTCGGTTATGGTAAAGTCAAAAACCTCTAGCACATGTCTCCGCTGGGTATCCCTTATAGCGATTTCGTGCTCTCTTTTTCTCTCAGCAGCCTCCCTCTCTTTTCTTTCTCTTTCTGCAGCCACCCTCTTTTTCTCAGCTGCCTCTTGAAACTTGAGGATCAATACCATTCACAGTTGAGGATCAGCATCCCCCAAGTACCTGAGTGCTGTTTGTAGCCTAGACTCATTTTCACTCACAGGGGTAAAAGCAGTAGGTCTCTGGGTTACAGGAGGGTCATCAGTGTTGGGTACCAGGTCTTGAGTTACAGCTTCCACAGTAACCCTTTCTGTGACTGTTTCAAACTCCTATATTTTTCCATACTGAGCACAGCAACAAACAAGAGGGAGAGAAAAAGAAACTGCTTCTTTGCACTGTAATGTGTATATATATATATATATATATATATATATATATATATATATATATATATATATATATATGTCTCTGTAATTAGGCACTGAGTTCTGTCTTTGGGAAATTGCACAAAAACATGCCATTTCTTTTAGTACTATCCAAATAGCACTAAAAAACTCTAAATATCCCCACCGCTGCCAGCCAGTTTGACGAATCAAGCCTTCTCAGCGTCACAATAGAGGGGCGTGGGCATGAAGGGGTTATTGGCACACAGCTCTGGTTCCCTTATCCTTGCAACTCTGCAAAATGACCTTAAATGAGCCACCACATTAACCCCAGATCTTGTCCACGCTGCTCTAACAATTTCTCAGCTGCCACCATCAAAACTTTTCAATTAAAGGGGATTTTTGGAGAACCCCTAACAACTCACACTATTTAATACTTAGGTAACGTGCCTTTAAGCTTGTCTCAACAGGAGTGTGAATTCAGATATTAGAGCCCAAAGACATAATAAGATTTTCTATGTGTTTAATAACAAAAATATCAACACAGGTTACACAGTGCAAAATTATAAAGACATTCAAAAATAACATACAAATACAAAGCTACAGTTCTTTAGAAACCAAATGGAACATGTAAAACAATTACACACAATATCTTACTTATTTCCAAGTTCCTTTAGATACGTGGAGAGCTGCCATTCCAGATGTTGTGGTCGCTTGAGTCCCCAGGGCAGTTCTAACCAAAAAGTCCTGCTGTTGCAAACCTAAAACTTAACTTTCCTTTGTCTTGTCAAAGACAAATGCCCTAGCCAATGCAAAACAAGTCCTAGCTCCCCCTATAAGTCTCCAAGGGGAGGAGCGTTCTGCATTCCAATAAAAACAGTTATATTTAACAGCACTAGGCTGAGGAGGGGGGAAGGAAGGAGGATGGGGGGGAAGTCTCAGCTTACAGCCTTCCGAGCAGATTTCACACAGACAAAGGCAATTCCAGGCTGAGAACACAATACCACCTCTGCTGAGTAGCCAATCCAGGTATCAACTACTCCACATGATTGTATCATGACAGTATATAGTATACAAATACACTAGTATAAACAAACATGAACATAAATAAATGTCTAACCTATCTATGTTGGTTTTAATTTAATGTCTATTTACTTAGTAATAATAATAGACATTAAATTAAAACCAAAATAGATAGGTTAAGCTTAAGTTACCACCATTACCAATACCATTATTATTTGTGTGAAAATGGTCATCCTTAGAAAACAAAACATAAATCCCTTATATGCGGTACAATAAATTACAGGTGTGCCACTGCCTTCATGACTGGCAAACAAACATCTTGTGAATCTGGAACACACACACTTACAGTAGTACTAGAGACATTTAAAACAAGTAGCATTGAACTGAACTATAACTACTAGTTTCTTGATTATATCATCTTTATGGGATCACAAATTTATAGTTACTTAGTGTTAAAGCAGTACACACACACAAACAATACATAAAAACCCCACAGACATCAAGGAGTAAATCATGGTGAAGAAAGGGTGGCACACACATGAGGTGTGTGTGCTTTATTTTTGTATTGTGTTGTGTGTGTGCTGCTGTGTACTGTCTGTTACAGTATATTTGTGATCCAATAAAGATTTACTCAAGGTTTTAAAGCTTCAATTTACAATTTATTCTGTCAAGGCTTTTCCTTCCCCTAATAGTTGTTTGGCTTCAGTCGTCTCTGGAGTACACGTTTAGGATTTATTAGTAGAGGCGCTGACTGGCGGGTGGTGGTGGTTATTGTTATTAACTGGTTGGTTAACCCCTACAGATCTGCCTGGGAGTGGGATGGCATATTATTGTGATCATATGATATCTTTCTTAAAGGGACTATTTAAAATACACTTTTTAGTGTGAATAATCCCTTATGCAATATGCACTCACTATTTTGCAAACAATACAGGTGTGCAGTAAACAATAGCACAACATCTACAAAACAAAGCACTTCCAATCCTGACTGGCAAACATCACACAGTAACTAGAAGTAGTAATAGACATTACAACAAGTAGCACTGAACTACTAGATGAACTTGGTTATCTTTATGGGATCACAAATATATTGTTACACAACACACACACACCGTCACACACAAACAATACCAAAAAAAAAAAAATCATCATAAAGAGTGAATCATGGTGAAGAAAGGGTGACATGCACACATGCGGTGTGCAGTTGTGTTTTTCTTTTGTATTGTTTGTGTGTGTGTGTGGCTGACAGTGAGTGACGTGGTCGTGTAGTACTAGTACAGGTAGCCCTCAGTTTACGCCGGGGTTAGGTTCCAGAAGGAATGGTTGTAAATTGAAACCGTTGTAAATTGAAACCCAGTTTATAATGTAAGTCAATGGGAGGTGAGGGAGATAGGTTCCAGGCCCCTCTCAAAATTTTCATAACACCTAATACATTTATTTTTAAAGCTTTGAAATGAAGACTTTAAATGCTAAACAGCATTATAAACCTAATAAAATAATCACATAACACAAAATATATAATTAAACCAAGTTAAATGAGCAAAAACATTTGCTAAACAGCATTATAAACCTAATAAAATAATCACACAACACAGAGTTCACTTGCATTTTTCTGCAAACCGTTCTTTCTATGCATTCCAATCTGGACTGATTTATAGACAGGAAGATCGTGTTCCTTTGAAATCTGCTCGATAGCTCAGGTCTGGTTAAAATGATTAATTTCGGCTTGCTTGGCTTTGCTGCAACACAAGCGGACAGCTCCACCTACTGGCTATTTTAATAAATGCACTGCTTCTCAATAGCAGTCACATGACTGGAAAAAAAGGTTGTTATTCTGAAACAGTGTATATTGAACCGTTGTAAAACGAGGGCCACCTGTATATTTGTGATCCAACAAAGATTTACTCAAGGTTTTAAGCTTCATTTTTCTAAAAACTATAAGCTTTAACATTAACAAATATAAAATAACTTAATAACAATACTGCACTGGGCAGTGGGGCACACAGCACTTTCTGGATGTGCCAAAAAACATTATATAAACCTGAATCCCTACTCAGAATTATGGAATATGTAGGTTTTTCTGTAAGAACACTAGTTGATCCACATGCTCTGGTTTGAGGGTGCTTCTTTTTACCGTTACCACATCTCCTGCAGTAGAGAAAACCCGCTCTGCAGACACGCTTGTACCTGGGATACACAAGTATCACTTTGACAAATGAGAGGAGGGGAAATATGACCTCATGTACATGCCACCAGTTCAAAGGGTCTTCAGTGAGAGGCAGAGATGGGGCTTTACAATATTTCTCAATTTCCACTTCAGCCTTGGCATAGGGGGGTCTTGGGTTCTATTGTACCTTCAGTGTCAGTGAAAGACTGTCCCAGCAAAGTTATGAGCAGCAATGTGGACTTTCTTTTGGGAGGAGAAGGGTTATCCTCGATGGGTGATTCTTCTTCCAGAGTTTCTTTTCCCTAAGGCAGTGGCACTTCATCCACGTTTGTCCTACTAGTACACTCAATCTGTGTTTGAACAAAAGAATAGAAAATAGCATTCATTATTACCTCTAGCAGCCAGCTAATGCTATGTGCTCAGTAACGCAACAGCTCACATCCATTAGGAGGAGGAAAGTTGACTGTGGCGTTTAGAACTGTCTTATATAAACTAGCTACTAAGCTACTGCTAGCTAAGCCTATTTTGTTATGAATGTTATGTTTTATGTTTGTTTTCAATTTATACATTTTTCAAGAAACATGATGAAATTAAAATTACCTCCAAGGATGCAGCCTCCTCAGTCACTCCTCTGTAAATCTACAATCTCTCCTCCTCTGTGAGAATAAAAGGCAGTTCCTTAAAACGAGGATCCAGGGCAGAGGCTGTATAAAGTATCTTCTTCTCTGCCTCACTGCTGTACCTCTTCAGGAGACCTGTTTTGATGGCATTCTTGATCTCATGGATCATGGGTGTGTCTCCCATGGTGTCTGTCATGTTCAGGAGCAGTTGCGCATTTAGAGGGGCAATGAGAGACACTGTAGGATTGCGCTCTTCTGACATCAGTGTGGTTGCATCCTTCATTGGCTTTAATGCACTCACAGCATTCTCTGCATTTGACACATGTGTTTCGTTGAGAATGCAGAGATCTGACTCACTTTTTCTGACTTCTGGAGGCAGCAATGTGGCATAGATTGCAAGTTGCTGTTCTAAGAACCTCTCAACCATGTCATATGAGCTGTTCCACCTTGTTGTCACATCAGTTATCAGCTTATGATTCTTCAGGCCAAGACATTTCTGTTTTTCTTTCAGACAGTGGTTTGCTGTAGTGCTGCGGTGAAAAAAATGTTGATATTCGTCGCACTCTGCCTAAAAGCCTGGAGAGCGTGGCCACTTTCAGCGCCCGCTGGGATGCGAGATTCAGTGTATGGGCGAAGCATTTTACATGAGGGAATTTTCCAACTTGAGCAGCAACAATCATGTTCACCACATTGTCGGTCACAAGCACTACAGATTTATCGGACAGCTGCCATTCGTCCACAAGACAGTAGCTCCGCCAGATGAGAACCCGTGTGAGACTCATAAACTGCTCTCGTTTGCAGCACATGCGACAAGATCTGCCAGTCCTTGCTAACGTAATGTGCAGTTACTGTAACATAAGGCTCAGTCGTGACTGAAGTCCATGAATCACACGTTATTGCGACTCGACTGGCTTGGCTCATTGATGCAATTACCTGAGCTTTGGTTTTGTGGTAGAGTGCAGGTATAACATTTTCTGTAAAGTGACTGCGTGATGGGAGCTAAACGTGGCCCTAGCATCTTCAACAGGTTGCGAAACCCAAGGTTTTCCACAACAGAGTAAGGCCGTAGGTCTTTCGCTATGAAAGTTGCCACAGCTTTGATTATTCTCTTCCCTTTTTCAGAGTTGGGCGGCAAAGTTGACAGCATTGCATCAATTCTTGGCTGATGAGCTTCAGCTAGTCTTCTTGTTATTTCCTTGGCAGTGGCACTGGAGGCAGGTGTTAGCATCTCAGAGTGAAAACAGCTAACGTGATTTCTCAAGTTAGTAGTATTCCCTAGGTATTTCATTTTTGTGTGACAGTCTTTACAAACCACGTGTGTCTTGTCCAATTCGTGCTTTCCAGTATGTTCATAAAATCCAAAATGTGCCCAGATGCTTGCTTTTAAAATGCTAGGTGCATTTTTTATCTCTCTATCTTTTTGGTCTCCTTTTGTCATTTTAGCATGACATGTACATAATATGTGACGGATGATGTTGTTGTCAACATTGAACTCTGTCAGTGTTAAAAAACAAAACACTAAGTTGTCAAAATGCCAAGCCGCAAATGTAAAATCAACAAGAAAATTTCAATGTAGTACATTACATTAGTAACTTCAACTAGTTGCCAACATTTGAAAACAAATTGCAGAGGACACTTGGCATTTGACATGGGGGGTTTGGTTAGGTACTGGACTGGTCTGGTAGAGGTAAGGTATTGTAACGGTATAGGTGTCTGGTGGACACCACAACATAATAAAAAAAAACACTACAATTGTGTTGATGCAGTTAGTCTACTGCAAATTCTTTGTATCAGCATTAATTAATTATCCATTCATTATTAGTAGTCTCAAATTGAGACTCTCAAATCAATGCAGGAAAAAAAATACAGGATAAACCTGCTGTTCCTTTAGGGGCTACTTTTACAAGTAGACTAGTAGAAAAAATGTTTGAGTTTCGTGTCCCTTTAAGTGTGTAATCATGTACTGTGTCCTAGTAGTACTACTAGTAGTAGTAGTAGACACTGTAATATTATACACTTAAAGGTACAATTGAAACCCAAACATTTTCTTTCATGATTCAGATAGAGAATACAATTTTAAACAACATAACTTCTATTTAATTTGCTTCATACTTCAGATATCGTTTGTTGATGAAATAGCAATGCACACATTGCACGACACAAGGCATTTCAACAAAGGATAATTAAATTATATAATAGAAGTAAATTGGGAAAGTTGTTTAAAATTGCATGCACTTCTACATCACAAATTGGGTTTTATGGCCTTTAGTATGTTTAAAAATGCAGCTTTAGAAACAGGGATTGGGTTTGGATTGGCACCTTTTATACTCCAAATGAATAGAAATGGATACAGCACCCACTACTCACTAGTGCACGGAGAGGGCTGACCAAGCCCGAACAATTCAAGTAAAAGAAAGCAGTCTCCAGCAGTGAGCAAAGTGACTTATTTCTAAACACAGGTCAAATACAGCAACGTTTCGGGCTAACAATAAGCTTGAGAAAGGGCTTATTGTTAGCCCGAAACGTTGCTGTATTTGACCTGTGTTTAGAAATAAAAGTCACTTTGCTCACTGCTGGAGACTGCTTTCTTTTACCTTTTATACTCCCTAAGGCCTAGATTTAGAGTTGGGCGGTAGCCGTGAAAACCAGCGTTAGAGGCTCCTAATGCTGGTTTTAGGCTACCTCCGGTATTTGGAGTCATTAAAAAAAGGGTCTAACGCTCACTTTTCAGCCGCGACTTTTCCATACCGCAGATCCCCTTACGTAAATTGCGTATCCTATCTTTTCAATGGGATTTTTCTAACTCCGGTATTTAGAGTCGTGTCTGAAGTGAGCGTTAGAATTCTAACGACAAAACTCCAGCCGCAGAAAAAAGTCAGTAGTTAAGAGCTTTCTGGGCTAACGCCGGTTCATAAAGCTCTTAACTACTGTACCCTAAAGTACACTAACACCCATAAACTACCTATGTACCCCTAAACCGAGGCCCCCCCACATCGCCGCCACTCTATTAAAACATTTTTTAACCCCTAATCTGCCGACCGCCACCTACGTTATACTTATGTACCCCTAATCTGCTGCCCCTAACACCGCCGACCCCTATATTATATTTATTAACCCCTAACCTGCCCCCCACGTCGCAGCCAGCTACCTACAATAATTAACCCCTAATCTGCCGACCGCAAAGCGCCGCCACCTACGTTATACTTATGTACCCCTAATCTGCTGCCCCTAACACCGCCGACCCCTATATTATATTTATTAACCCCTAATCTGCCCCCCTCAACGTCGCCTCCACCTGCCTACACTTATTAACCCCTAATCTGCCGAGCGGACCGTACCGCTATTATTATAAAGTTATTAACCCCTAATCTGCCTCACTAACCCTATAATAAATAGTATTAACCCCTAATCTGCACTCCCTAACATCGCCGACACCTAACTTCAAACATTAACCCCTAATCTGCCGACTGGAGCTCACCGCTATTCTAATAAATGTATTAACCCCTAAAGCTAAGTCTAACCCTAATACTAACACCCCCTAAATTAAATATAATTTTAATCTAACGAAATTAACTCTTATTAAATAAATTATTCCTATTTAAAGCTAAATACTTACCTGTAAAATAAATCCTAATATAGCTACAATATAAATTATAATTATATTATAGCTATTTTAGGATTAATATTTATTTTACAGGTAACTTTGTATTTATTTTAACCAGGTACAATAGCTATTAAATAGTTAACTATTTAATAGCTAAAATAGTTAAAATAATTACAAATTTACCTGTAAAATAAATCCTAACCTAAGTTACAATTAAACCTAACACTACACTATCAATAAATTAATTAAATACAATACCTACAAATAACTACAATGAAATAAACTAACTAAAGTACAAAAAATAAAAAAGAACTAAGTTACAAAAAATAAAAAAATATTTACAAACATAAGAAAAATATTACAACAATTTTAAACTAATTACACCTACTCTAAGCCCCCTAATAAAATAACAAAGCCCACCAAAATAAAAAAATGCCCTACCCTATTCTAGATTACTAAAGTTCAAAGCTCTTTTACCTTACCGGCCCTGAACAGGGCCCTTTGCGGGGCATGCCCCAAGAAGTTCAGCTCTTTTGCCTGTAAAAAAAAACATACAATACCCCCCCCCCAACATTGTTGTAATATTTTTCTTATGTTTGTAAATATTTTTTTATTTTTTGTAACTTAGTTCTTTTTTATTTTTTGTACTTTAGTTAGTTTATTTCATTGTAGTTATTTGTAGTTATTGTATTTAATTAATTTATTGATAGTGTAGTGTTAGGTTTAATTGTAACTTAGGTTAGGATTTATTTTACAGGTAAATTTGTAATTATTTTAACTATTTTAGCTATTAAATAGTTCTTAACTATTTAATAGCTATTGTACCTGGTTAAAATAAATACAAAGTTACCTGTAAAATAAATATTAATCCTAAAATAGCTATAATATAATTATAATTTATATTGTAGCTATATTAGGATTTATTTTACAGGTAAGTATTTAGCTTTAAATAGGAATAATTTATTTAATAAGAGTTAATTAATTTCGTTAGATTAAAATTATATTTAATTTAGGGGGGTGTTAGTGTTAGGGTTAGACTTAGCTTTAGGGGTTAATACATTTATTAGAATAGCGGTGAGCTCCAGTCGGCAGATTAGGGGTTAATAATTGAAGTTAGGTGTCGGCGATGTTAGTGAGGCGGATTAGGGGTTAATAACTTTATTATGATAGCGGTGCGGTCCGGTCGGCAGATTAGGGGTTAATAAGTGTAGGCGACGTTGTGGGGGGCAGATTAGGGGTTAATAAATATAATATAGGGGTCAGCGGTGTTAGGGGCAGCAGATTAGGGGTACATAAGGATAATGTAAGTAGCGGCGGTTTACGGAGCGGCAGATTAGGGGTTAAAAATAATATGCAGGGGTCAGCGGGGGCGGCAGATTAGGGGTTAATAAGTGTAAGGCTAGGGGTGTTTAGACTCGGGGTACATGTTAGGGTGTTAGGTGCAGACGTAGGAAGTGTTTCCCCATAGCAAACAATTGGGCTGCGTTAGGAGCTGAACGCGGCTTTTTTGCAGGTGTTAGGTTTTTTTTCAGCTCAAACTGCCCCATTGTTTCCTATGGGGGAATCGTGCACGAGCACGTTTTTGAGGCTGGCCACGTCCGTAAGCAACTCTTGTATCGAGAGTTGAAGCTGCGTTAAATATGCTCTACGCTCCTTTTTTGGAGCCTAACGCAGCCTTTATGTGGACTCTCAATACCAGAGTTATTTTTAAGCTGCGGCCAGAAAAAAGCCGGCGTTAGCTACGCGGGTCCTTACCGACAAAACTCTAAATCTAGCCGTAAGAGAGCACATGCATTGCATTGCATAATTGTATATACTATTATATATATAGTGTATATTATTTTCAATATTTGCAGACAAGGCATCCATGTGAAAAACATCTAGAGGGGCCGCAGACCATCCATGTGATGTCACTGTGTGAAGATACGTGGTCTGGCAGCCTCAGTAACTATCAATAGGCAAAATGTACTCGTTTTGGTCAACTACTATTAAAGGTTAACTTTACTATTAATTTACGTTTCTCAGTTCTCACCATAGGTCTCCGTCTCCCACAAAATAAAAATGAGCCCGCCGTGTGTACTCTGAATCGTCATCACCACTCACGGCACCAGTCCTACTGCTTGCGGCACTTCCAGAGACCGCCCATTAGCAGCCCCGTTGCTTTATTGGGGTGATGTGACGTCAAACGCTGTACCGCGCACTCTCTCTATACTTGTCCTGGAGGCGGGGTCACGTGGGTAACGTGAATCGATTCGCGCCCTTCACCGCATCGATGCAGAATAGTTTCATGCCGCATCGCCAATACGACTATTTTCAACACCCCTAATAGCCAGACAGTATAGTAAATAAAATGTTGAACAAAATCAGATTCACAGTTCATAGCAATCGAGCCGGTGTTCTGTATTATTCCTCGACTGTGTTACGTTTGCCTGCCTCCGGCCATGCCTAAAAAATGCTTTCATAGACGTTGCACGAATGCCCTCACTGGCGCATTCCTTCAATAACATTGTAAATTAAGGCTGTGACACACTGCAAGCGGAGCGGTGCGCAGCGTGTAGATGCAGCTGTGCACGCTCAGTGTGTCCTGCCTTTTCATCTCTGAGCCCTCTGCTGTGTCAGGTCGCGTAGCTAAGCAATCAGAGATGAAATAATTGAACTTCAGAAGCGATGCGACGCGGTGCGAAGCAGCTGCATCGCCTCGCGCCGCATCGCTTGCAGTGTGTCACAGCCTTTACACTAAAGAGCATGCATGCGCTCGCGGCCGCAGTCGGCAAATATTACAGAAGCGGGACCTCCACAATTTGGGAACTAGCTGGGGGGCATACAAATAAACACTCTAGGATATCTAAATACCACTGGCCAAATGAGTGAACTTTTGCAAAAATAAAAACACAATATAAATAATTACAAACATTCCCTTTCAAGCAGAAACAATAATTTGAAAGGGAATGTTTGTAATTATTTATATTAGTGTGAAGGTCCCGCTTCTGTTAAAATTTGCAGACTGCGGCAGTGAGTGCATGCGTGCTCTTTAGTGTAATTTTCAATGTAATTTTACTTCTATTATCAAATCAGACCACTAAAATAAAGCGAATATTGCAATAAGTTATGTTTGCAATATACTGTAGTCTATTAAAGTGATTGTAAGTTTAAAGGGACAGCCTACACCAGAATTGTTATTGTTTAAAAAGATTAATAATCGCTTTATGAACAATTCCCCATTGCACTTAATAAACATGGTTATATTAATATACTTTTTAACTGTGTGATTACCTTTTATCCAAGCCTCTGCAGACTGCCCCCTTATTTCAGTTCTTTTGACAGACATGCAATTTAGCCAATCAGTGCTGACACCTAGGTAACTCCACGGTAGTGAGCACAATGTTTATGTCACACCTAACCTAGTGCTGCCTAGCTGTAAAAAAAAAAAAAAAAAAAGGCAAACACAAAATGCACTGTGATAAGAGGTGGCCTTCAAGGGCTTAGAAATTAGCGTATGAGCCAACCTAGGTTAAGCTTTCAACAAAGACTATCAAGAGAACAAAGCATTTGATGATCAAAGTAAAATGAAAGTTTTTTTTTGTTTTTTTTTAAACTGCATGCCCTATCTGAAGGCCTAAATGAAATTATTTCTTCACATTCCTTTAAAAAGTGAATATCATAGCAACATGCAAAAGTGTATTAACTAAAGATGAAAAATTAAAAATTTAGATCCAAAGAGGGGGAAAGAAAAATAATACAAGTTAATATATAATATAGTAGAATGCCCCTATGATACAAGCAGGAAATAGGAACTATTCTATTAATATTTTTGGATAATCTTAAATAATATTTCTTAACAAATGTTAATAATTCTGATAGAATCTAAGGAATTCAAAAATTATAAAAATACTATAAAAGAGGACATACAAAATAGTATAATTCACAAATACACAATCTGAACGAATACAAAGAAACAGAAAAAAAAAAATTATGCTTACCTGATAAATTAATTTCGTCTATGGTACGACGAGTCCACGGATTCATCCTTTACTTGTGGGATATTATCCTCCTGCTAACAGGAAGTGGCAAAGAGCACCACAGCAGAGCTGTCTATATAGCTCCTCCCTTAGCTCCACCCCCCAGTCATTCAACCGAAGGTACAGGAAGAAAAAGGAGAAACTACAAGGTGCAAAGGTGACTGAAGTTTAAAATCAAAAAATATAATCTGTCTTAAAATGACAGGGCGGGCCGTGGACTCGTACCATAGAAGAAATTATTTATCAGGTTAGCATCAATTTACTTTTCTTCTATAAGGTACGACGAGTCCACGGATTCATCCTTTACTTGTGGGATACAATGCCAAAGCTAGAGCACACGGATGAACGGGAGGGACAAGACAGATGGTTAAACAGAAGGCACCACTGCTTGAAGAACTTTTCTCCCAAAAAAAGCCTCTGAAGAAGCAAAAGTATCAAATTTGGAAAATTTGGAAAAGGTGTGAAGCGAAGACCAAGTTGCAGCCTTACAAATCTGTTCAACAGAAGCATCATTTTTAAAAGCCCAAGTGGAAGCCACCGCTCTAGTAGAGCGAGCTGTAATCCTTTCAGGAGGCTTCTGTCCAGCAGTCTCGTATGCCAAACGGATGATGCTTTTCAGCCAAAAAGAAAGAGAGGTAGCCGTAGCCTTTTGACCTCTACGTTTTCCAGAATAGACAACAAAGAATATGTTTGACGGAAATCTTTGGTTGCTTGCAAGTAAAACTTCAAAGCACGAACCACGTCCAAGTTGTACAACCGACGCGCCGCCTTAGAGGAAGGATTAGGACACAGAAGGAACAACAATTTTGTGATTGATATTCCTATTAGTAACAACCTTAGGAAGGAACCCAGGTTTGGTACGCAAAACCACCTTATCAGCATGGAAAACAAGATAAGGTGAGTCGCATTGCAATGCAGATAGTTCAGAAACTCTTCGAGCCGAAGAGATAGCAACTAAAATCAGAACTTTCCAAGATAGAAGCTTAATATCTATGGAATGCATAGGTTCAAACGGAACCCCTTGAAGAACTTTAAGAACTAAATTCAAACTCCATGGCAGAGCAACAGGTTTAAACACAGGCTTGATTCTAACTAAAGCCTGACAGCACGACTGAACGTCTGGAACATCTGCCAGGTGCTTGTGCAGTAGAATTGATAAAGCAGATATCTGTCCCTTTAAGGAACTAGCCGATAGCCCCCTCTCCAAACCTTCTTGGAGAAAGGACAAAATCCTAGGAATCCTGATCTTACTCCATGAGTAGCCTTTGGATTCGCACCAATAAAGATATTTACGCCATATCTTATGATAAATTTTCCTAGTGACAGGCTTTCGAGCCTGAATCAAGGTATCTATGACCGACTCAGAGAAACCCAGCTTGGATAAAATCAAGCGTTCAATCTCCAAGCAGTCAGAGAAACTAGATTTGGATGCTGGAACGTACCTTGAATCAGAAGGTCCTGTCTCAGTGGCAGAGTCCATGGTGGAAGAGATGACATGTCCACCAGGTCTGCATACCAAGTCCTGCGTGGCCACGCAGGTGCTATCAAAATCACTGAAGCTCTCTCTTGTTTGATTCTGGCAATCAAACGAGGAAGGAGAGGAAATGGTGTAAACACCTCCGGATGGTGTTCCCACTCCCCCGGATGAAAAGTCTGACGACTTAGAAAATCCGCTGCCCAGTTCTCCACTCCTGGGATATAGATTGCTGATAGATGTAAAGAGTGAGTCTCTGCCCATCTAATTATTTTGGTAACCTCTATCATCGCTAGAGAACTCTTTGTTCCCCCCTGATGATTGATATATGCTACAGTCGTGAATATTTTATCACCTCTTTCCCTTTACCCTTCCTAGTACTTAGAGTAGGCAAAGAGAATGACTGAGGGTGGAGCTAAGGGAGGAGCTATATAGACAGCTCTGCTGTGGTGCTCTTTGCCACTTCCTGTTAGCAGGAGGATAATATCCCACAAGTAAAGGATGAATCCGTGGACTTGTCGTACCTTATAGAAGAAAACTACTAATACCCATTACCAAGAAAAGCAAAAAAAAAAATTTTTTTTCACTATAATATAATGTTAGTTAGCCTATTAGTCACTATCACCATTTCCAAATTAGTCACTAAATTAAGAACCAAAATGTAGTATCACTTAATTCACATTTATAGTGAATTAGTCACAAGTAATGTAGAAAAGAATAAGTAATTTATTCAGATAGTATTAAAGGTACCACATTTCACAATCATAACTTTACACATCACACACAATCACAATTTAGGATCTTCCAAATATACCCAGAATTATCTCACAAGGTATTAACATAATTTTATTTTTTAATAATATATATTGTTTAATTAAATTTGTTTCTTTCACAAAAATGGATAATTTTTTAAAGTAAAAATAAAATATAATCTTATGACTTTATTATGCTATCCATATTTAAATAAAATTGATATAGTATCCCACAAAAGTGAGTACACCCCTCACATTTTTCTAAATATTGAATTATATCTTTTCATGCGACAACACTGAAGAAATGACACTTTGCTACAGTGTAAAGTAGTGAGTGCACAGCCTGTATAAATTTAAATTTGCTGCCCCCTCAAAATAACTCAACATAGCCATTAACGTCTAAACCATTGGCAACAAAAGTGAGTACACCCCTAAGTGCAAATGTCCAAATTGGGCACAGTGTCAATATTTTGTGTGGCCACCATTATTTTCCATCACTGCCCTCTTGTGCATGGAGTTCACCAGAGCTTCACAGGCTGTCAATGAAGTCCTCTTCCACTCCTCCATGACGACATCACGGAGCTGGTGGATGCTAGAGACCTTGCGCTCCCCCACCTTCCGTTTGAGGATGCCCCACAGATGCTCAATAGGGTTTAGGTCTGGAGACATGATTGGCCAGTCCATCACCTTTACCCTCAGCTTCTTTAGCAAGGCAGTGGTCGTCATGGAGGTGTGTTCGGGGTCGTTATGTTGGAATACTGCCCTGTGGCCCAGTCTCCAAAGGGAGGGGATCATCCTCTGTTTCAGTATGTCACAGTACATGCTGGCATTCATGGTTCCCTCAATGAACTGTAGCTTCCTAGTGCCTGCAGCATTCATGCAGGCTCAGACCAGGACACTCCCACCACCATGCTTGACTGTAGGCAAGACACTTGTCTTTGTACTCCTCAACTGGTTGCCGCCACACACACTTGACACCATCTGAACCAAATAAGTTTATCTTGGTCTCATCTGACCACAGGACATGGTTCCAGTAATTCATGTCCTTAGTCTGTCTTCAGCAAACTGTTTTGCTGGGTTTCTTGAGCCTCATCTTTACAATAGGCTTCCTTATGAGACAACAGCCATGCAGACCAATTTGATGCAGTGTGCGGCATATGGTCTGAGCACTGACAGGCTGACCCACCACCCCTTCAACCTCTGCAACAATGCTGGCAGCACTCATACGTCTATTTCCCAAAGACAACCTCTGGATACGACGCTGAGCATGTGCATTCAACTTATTTGGTCGACCATGGCGAGGCCTGTTCTGAGTGGAACCTGTGCTGTGAAACCGCTGTATGGTCTTGCCCACCGTGCTGCAGCTCAGTTTCAGGGTCTTGTCAATCTTCTTAGGCCATCTTTATGTAGAAAAACTATTCTTTTTTTTAGATCCTCAGAGTTATTACCATGAGGTGCAATGTTGAACTTCCAGTGACCAGTATGAGACAGTGTGAGAGCGATAACACCTAATTTAACACACCTGTTCCCCATTCGCACCTGAGACCTTGTAACACTAACGAGTCACATGACACCAGGGAGGGGAAAAGCGCTAATTGGGCCCAATTTGTACATTTACACTTAGGGATGTACTCACTTTTGTTGTCAACGGTTTAGACATGAATAGCTGTGAGTTATTTTGAGGGGACAGCACATTTACACTGTTATACAGGCTGTACACTCACTACTACATTGTAGAAAAGTGTTATTTCTTCAGTGTTGTCACATGAAAAGATATAATAAAATATTTACAAAAATGTGAGGGGTGTACTCACTTTTGTGGGATACTGTTTATTGAGATTATTATATTATCTTTAAATAATAGATAATAGAATCTAATGCATGAACAAAAATGGATCTCACAAAATAGTTATTACACTCGCAAATAAATACATCTTATATCTAAAATATAAAAACCAAATAAATTTCATGAATATAAAATTTCTTTTACCAATATAACAAAAATACCAGAATAATTTAGGCTGTAAAAGGGTTCTTGCCCTTAAATACAACATACTCTTAGTAATATATGCAGCATAAGCGGTAATGAGTAATGTGCTCTTGTTGCAAAGCTTCTTAGAATAGAAGCAGCATGATATTATAGAACTCTTGTTGCTAAGCACCAACATAAGTTGCAGAGAAACGCTGCATTTCGCGGTTAGTAAGGCAAGGACTCTTGCAGATAAATATTATTTACCTTGCAAACAACACTATGGGGCCGAATTATCAAGCTCAGAATGGAGCTTGATGCCCCCGTTTCCAGGCATTCAGGCATTGCACAAGCAGTTCTGATAAACAGTGTTAATTTTGACGACAAATTTCAATTTAGTCTTAGTTTGTTATTTGACTAAAATGCCATTTTAGTTTGTCGTATTTTAGTCATCTGAATTGTTTTAGTTTGTCTAGTTTTAGTCGACTAAATCTCCAGTAGATTTTAGTGGTCTAAAATCTAAGGGGTTTAGTTAAAGTGTAATGCATTATTTAAAGGGATACTGAACACACATTTTTTCTTTCATGATTCAGATAGAGCATGCAATTTTAAGTAACTTTTTAATTTACTCCTACTTTTAATTTCTTCATTCTCTTGGTATCTTTATTTAAAAAAGCAGGAATGTAAGTAAGCTTACGAGCCGACCCATCTTTGGTTCAGCACATAGGTTGTACTTGCTGATTTGTGGCTAAATGGTATTCACCAATCAGCAAGCGCTATCCAGGGTTCTGAACCAAAAATGGGCCGGCTCGTAAGCTTACATTCCTGCTTTTTCAAATAAAGATAACAAGAAAACTAATAAAAATTAATAGGAGTAAATTAGAAAGTTGCTTAAAATTGCATTAGAAAGTCGCTTAAAGTTCTATCTGAATCATGAAAGAAAAACTTTGGGTTCAGTATCCCTTTAAGCATTTCTCTAAAATTTCCAAACTCATTATATACTCCAGGATTTAACATTTAACAACCTGTTATTTATGGTATTAAGGTTTAAATATGCAATACAGACAAGGAGTTAGCCGTTGTAATATAATATAACATCTTTATTAAACTTAAAATTAAATAAAACCAGGTTTCATAAACAAAAGCAGAAGTGCAACTTTAAAATATAAAAATACAAAAAGCTCTAAACTGTATTGGTTGTAATGACATTGCAAATATTGCCAAATATAAAAAATGTAACAGTTCTCTGTTAATTAAAACAAAAACAATACAACAAAAAGTTTCTACAGAAAGCATAGGCACAGCATTACAAACCTATACTCGTGGGTTATTCTTATTTGAAGAATCAATTGTTCACAGATTCGAAAAATTTTCGGCAACTAAATTAACACTGCTATAGAACTTCCAAAATTCATTATATACTTCTGGAGTAAAGGTTTATTAACCTGTTCATTTATGGTATTAAGGTTTAAACATGCAATACAGATTTAACAGATTTAGCTATTTTGGTATATAACATATGTTTAGCTTAAAATTAAATAAAACCAAGTTTTGTAAATAAACAAGAAAGCTTTTTTTTTTTTTTTTTTTTTTTAACTAAAGAGCAGTAATTCAATATGGATTGATTATAACACATTGCATAAAGTGTTACTAAGAAGCTAGGAACCTGCTGTTAAGTATATCTTAATACCGCATAAAAGGCCAATAAGATACCTTTCAAGTGTCTAGTCATTACTAACCACTTTACTATAACATATTGTTACCAAATTGCAATCCAATGTGTGAATACATAAGAGGATAAATCAGGGCTCGACAAACCCAGGAGCCACTGGCTCCTAAGTTTGTGGGTTATTCTCCATATATCTATATACAAATCCAACTGTCTGGCTCCTAAAACTATGCCTGGCTCCTAAATATTCTTACTGGCTACTAAATTTTAAACATATTTGTCAAGCACTGGGGTAAATAGATATGAATAACTCCACAGTAAATGATTTGGGAAGTGGAATCTAATAAACCACATTGTATTCATGTGTACAACCGCATGGCAAAAAAAGTAATCAAATGTTGCAGATTACTACTAGCTTTTCTACCTACCATTGCTAACAAGATTAAGATGAACATTTACCACTCCACATTGGGTTAAGTGACTTTCCCAATAGGATAATAGATAATATGCCGCTGAAACACTGTGATAATAGTTTTGATATTGGTAAATGGTATCTAACTGAATTCTCTGGTAACACTGCAGTTATTTACAGCAAAAATGTATTGATATTCTGATTTATTGTTAATACACATCGTTCTCTTCTCATAGAGCCAATAGGCACTGCTTGAGACCCCAAAGAAGCAGATGCACTAATTTAATAACTGTTTAAGGCACAATGAACACTTAAAGGGACAGTAAACCTAAAAAATAATGTTATATAATTCTGCACATAGTGCAGAATTATATAACATTTAGGTGCTATAGCCATAAAACCCTTTTTTCACTTTTAATATTTAAAAAACATACCGCTTTTACAGACCCGCTCTCTGCTGAGCGGGTCTGTTTTTCTTAGTCAGCGCATCGGGCCAGCTGTATAGTCACAGCCCGGCCCTACCGCGCCATAAGACTAAGTGCAGCTCGCTCCTGCTCTGTCTGACAGCAGGAGCAAGCTTCACTTAATGCTATGGCGCGGTCGGGCCGGGCTGTGACTATACAGCTGGCCCGATGCGCCGACTAAAAAAAAACAGACCCGCTCAGCAGAGAGCAGAGAGCGGGTCTGCAAAAGCGGTATGTTTTTTTAAATATTAAAAGTGAAAAAAGGGTTTTATGGCTATAGCACCTAAATAATGTTATATAATTCTGCACTATGTGCAGAATTATATAACATTTTTTAGGTTTACTGTCCCTTTAAATACTTTTAATGTTGAACCCATTTTTTAAATTAAAAATTAATAAAGATTTATATTTTAATATATCAACCACGCATAACAGAATAAGGTATAAACTGAGTGCTAAGTAGAGTATCCTTTTTCAGTCTCTTTTTACTGAAAATGTAAATACTATCTAAAATTGTGCTCATATTGTCACTATCGTGTGTGTCAAATATTGAAAATCGCTAAGAATTTATTTTTTTCTGTGAGTGAAAAAAATTATACATGTTATATTTACCCTTTATTTCCTTCTTCTTGAGTTGGTTGAAAGAGAACAGTACCACCTGCTCCCTACATAAGCACACGGGACTGGAAATCTAATGCATGCGCAGATGTTATTCAGTCGCTCCACTGTAAAGAATGAATCACAAGATTCATTGTTTACTTCACGAGTGGCAAACTGTTGAGTGCTACAGTTCCTTCTGTGCATATATAGCATGATTGATTCCCCATCATAAGCGTTTCTGTTCATTAAGTATTAAAACTAAATTAAATTTTGACGGAAGCAAGGAATTTCTTATTGTCACTACGCAAGCGTTGCACATTAAAAAGGTACAGTCAACATCAGAATTTTTGTTGTTTTAAAAAAAAAAAAATAATCCCTTTATTATCCATTCCACAGTTTTGCATAACCAACACTGTTATAGAAATACACTTTTTACCTCTGATTACCTTGTATCTTAGCTTCTGCAAACTGCCCCCTTATTTCAGTTCTTTTGACAGACTTGCATTTTAGCCAATCGGTGCTCACTCCAGGGTAACTTCACGTGCATGAGCTTGATGTTATCTATATGAAACACATGAACTAATGCCCTCTAGTAGTTAAATGCATTCAGATTAGAGGCAGTCTACAAGGTCTAAGAAATTAGCATATGAACCTCCTAGGTTTAGCTTTCAACTAAGAATGCAAAGCAAAATTGGTGATAAGTCAATTGGAAAGTTGTTTAAAATTGCATGCCCTATTTAAATCATGAGGGTTTTTTTGGACTTGACTGTCCCTTTAACACGTATGGAGTTCTAATACGTAGATAGCTCAAGCACATTTATATTACTGTTTGTTTTTGGGGTTTAAGATGTGCTGTACGGCAATTCATTTGATTGGATGCTGCAAGTAATTTAACCTCTTGAGTGCCAATGACGGCTCTGAGCCATCGCAAAGTTTCCCACTCAGGTGCCAATGACAGCTCAGAGCCGTCTCTAGCACTCACCCAGCATGGAGTTCTGGGGACCATCACATTACATGCAGTGACGTCATCGCACAACTTTATTTAAAACTGACAATTGTCAGTTATAGGAAGATGGGAGCATGCTACTTAGATGCCTGTATCAGCAGCTACAGGCCCCCAAGACCCACCATTGGAAAGGTAATAGTCTACACTTTCCAATGGTATAAGTCTTATAAGTGTACAATTTATATATATATATATATATATATATATATATATATATATATATATATATATATATATATATATATATATATATAACAGAATTTATGCTTACCTGATAAATTACTTTCTCCAACGGTGTGTCCGGTCCACGGCGTCATCCTTACTTGTGGGATATTCTCTTCCCCAACAGGAAATGGCAAAGAGCCCAGCAAAGCTGGTCACATGATCCCTCCTAGGCTCCGCCTACCCCAGTCATTCGACCGACGTACAGGAGGAAATATGCATAGGAGAAACCATATGATACCGTGGTGACTGTAGTTAGAGAAAATAATTCATCAGACCTGATTAAAAAAACCAGGGCGGGCCGTGGACCGGACACACCGTTGGAGAAAGTAATTTATCAGGTAAGCATAAATTCTGTTTTCTCCAACATAGGTGTGTCCGGTCCACGGCGTCATCCTTACTTGTGGGAACCAATACCAAAGCTTTAGGACACGGATGAAGGGAGGGAGCAAATCAGGACACCTAAATGGAAGGCACCACGGCTTGCAAAACCTTTCTCCCAAAAATAGCCTCCGAAGAAGCAAAAGTATCAAATTTGTAAAATTTGGCAAAAGTGTGCAGTGAAGACCAAGTCGCTGCCTTACATATCTGGTCAACAGAAGCCTCGTTCTTGAAGGCCCATGTGGAAGCCACAGCCCTAGTGGAGTGAGCTGTGATTCTTTCAGGAGGCTGCCGTCCGGCAGTCTCATAAGCCAATCGGATAATGCTTTTAAGCCAAAAAGAAAGAGAGGTAGAAGTTTCTTTTTGACCTCTCCTTTTAGCAGAATAAACAACAAACAAAGAAGATGTTTGTCTGAAATCTTTAGTAGCCTCTAAATAGAATTTTAGAGCACGGACTACGTCCAAATTGTGTAACAAACGTTCCTTCTTTGAAACTGGATTCGGACACAAAGAAGGTACAACTATCTCCTGGTTAATATTTTTGTTGGAAACAACTTTCGGAAGAAAACCAGGCTTAGTACGCAAAACCACCTTATCTGCATGGAACACCAGATAGGGCGGAGAACACTGCAGAGCAGATAACTCTGAAACTCTTCTAGCAGAAGAAATTGCAACCAAAAACAAAACTTTCCAAGATAATAACTTAATATCTACGGAATGTAAGGGTTCAAACGGAACCCCTTGAAGAACTGAAAGAACTAGATTTAGACTCCAGGGAGGAGTCAGAGGTCTGTAAACAGGCTTGATTCTAACCAGAGCCTGAACAAACGCTTGAACGTCTGGCACAGCTGCCAGCCTTTTGTGAAGTAAAACAGATAAAGCAGAGATCTGTCCCTTCAGAGAACTTGCAGATAATCCTTTCTCCAAACCTTCTTGTAGAAAGGATAGAATCTTAGGAATTTTTATCTTGTTCCATGGGAATCCTTTAGATTCACACCAACAGATATATTTTTTCCATATTTTATGGTAAATTTTTCTAGTTACAGGCTTTCTAGCCTGAATCAGAGTATCTATTACAGAATCTGAAAACCCACGCTTTGATAAAATCAAGCGTTCAATCTCCAAGCAGTCAGTTGGAGGGAAACCAGATTCGGATGTTCGAATGGACCTTGAACAAGAAGGTCCTGTCTCAAAGGTAGCTTCCATGGTGGAGCCGATGACATATTCACCAGGTCTGCATACCAAGTCCTGCGTGGCCACGCAGGAGCTATCAAGATCACCGAGGCCCTCTCCTGATGGATCCTGGCTACCAGCCTGGGAATGAGAGGAAACGGTGGGAATACATAAGCTAGGTTGAAGGTCCAAGGTGCTACTAGTGCATCTACTAGAGTCGCCTTGGGATCCCTGGATCTGGACCCGTAACAAGGAACCTTGAAGTTCTGACGAGAGGCCATCAGATCCATGTCTGGAATGCCCCATAATCGAGTTATTTGGGCAAAGATTTCCGGATGGAGTTCCCACTCCCCCGGATGGAATGTCTGACGACTCAGAAAATCCGCTTCCCAATTTTCCACTCCTGGGATGTGGATTGCAGACAAGTGGCAGGAGTGATCCTCCGCCCATTGAATTATCTTGGTCACTTCCTCCATCGCCAGGGAACTCCTTGTTCCCCCTTGATGGTTGATATATGCAACGGTCGTCATGTTGTCTGATTGAAACCTTATGAATTTGGCCTTTGCTAGATGAGGCCAAGCTTTGAGAGCATTGACTATCGCTCTCAGTTCCAGAATGTTTATCGGGAGAAGAGATTCTTCCCGAGACCATAGATCCTGAGCTTTCAGGGGTT
>NC_069499.1:923573804-923676304 GCF_027579735.1 Bombina bombina | reverse complement strand
TACAAACAAAAACATTCAAAGGCAGTTAATACACTCATCTCACACACACTCAGATACATACAAACTTTTCAAATTGGCACTCACTCACACACTCATAAAGACAGTTAGACAGTACACACATTGTTATTGTTAACTGGTTGGTTATATTAGGTTAACCCCTACAAATCTGCCTGGGAGTGGGATGGCATTTGGGATTGGGATCATAAACAAAAACATATGATATCTTTCTTAAAGGGTCTATTTAAAATAGACAATTTTTAGTGTGAATAATATTAATAATCCCTTATGCACTATGCACTCACTGCATTGCAAACAATACAGGGGTGTGCTGTAAACAATAGCACAACATCTACAAAACAGAGCACTTCCTGATTGGCAAACATCACAGTAACACTAGAAGTAGTAATAGACATTATACAACAAGTAGCATTGAACTACTAGATTTACTAACTTTGATTATCTTTATGGGATCACAAATATATTGTTACACAACACACTCACAGTCACACAGTCAAACAATACCAAAAAAACCACACATCATAAAAAGAGTGAATCATGGTGAAGGGTGACACTGTCACGCACACATGAGGTGTGTGCAGTTGTGTGTTTCTTTTGTATTGTTTGTGTGACTGTGAGAGTGATGTGGTCGGTCGTGTCGTGTAGTGTACTAGTATATTTTGTGATCCAACAAAGATTTACTCAAGGTTTTAAGCTTCATTTTTCAAAAAGCTATAAGCTATATAACAGTAATAAATATAAAATAACTTAACAGTAGTCTGCACTGGGCAGTGGGGCACAGCACATTCTTCTGGATGTGCCAAAAAACATTAAATATTAATATTATAAACCTGAATCACTACTCAGAATTATGGAATATGTAGGTTTTTCTGTAAGAACACTAGTTGATCCACATGCTCTGGTTTGAGGGTGCTTCTTTTTGCCGTTACCACATCTCCTGCAGTGGAGAAAACCCGCTCTGCAGACACGCTTGTACCTGGGATACACAAGTATCGCTTTGACAAATGAGAGGAGGGGAAATATGACCTCATGTACATGCCACCATTTCAAAGGGTCTTCAGTGAGAGGCAGAGATGGGGCTTTACAATATTTCTCCATTTCCTCTTCAGCCTTGGCATAGGGGGTCTTGGGTTCTATTGTACCTTCAGTGTCAGTGAAAGACTGTCCCAGAAAAGTCATGAGCAGCGATGTGGACTTTCTTTTGGGAGGAGAAGGGTTATCCTCCTCGATGGGTGATTCTTCTTCCAGAGTTTCTTTTCCCTCAGGCAGTGGCACTTCATCCACGTTTGTCCTCCTAGATGTAACTGTACTAGTACACTCAATCTGAAAAAATAGTATTCAATATTACCTCGAGCAGCCAGCCAGCTAATGCTATGTGTGTGCTCAGAGAGACAGTAATGCATAAATAAATGCATGCAACAGCTCACATCTATTAGGAAGGACTCGGGAGTGGACGGAGGAGCAGGAAAGTTGACTGACTGTGGCGTTTTCAAACTGACTTATATAATAAACCTTGTACTCATTAAACTAGCTACTAATCAAGCTACTGCTAGCTAAGCCTATTTTGTATGGATGGTATGTTTTATGTTTGTTTTCAATTTACATTTTTCAAGAAACATGATGCAATTAAAATTACCTCCAAGGATGCAGCCTCCTCAGTCACTCCTCTGTATGTCTCCAATCTCTCCTCCTCTGTGAGAATAAAAGGCAGTCCCTTAAAACGAGGATCCAGGGCAGAGGCTGTATAAAGTATCTTCTTCTCTGCCTCACTGCTGTACCTCTTCAGGAGATCTGTTTTGATGGCATTCTTGATCTCATGGATCATGGGTGTGTCTCCCATGGTGTCTGTCATGTTCTGGAGCAGTTGTGCATTTAGAGGGGCAATGAGAGAAACAGTTGGATTGCGCTCTTCTGACATCAGTGTGGTTGCATATTTCATTGGCTTTAATGCACTCACAGCATCCTCTGCATTTGACACATCTGTTTCGTTGAGAGTGCAGAGATCTGACTCACTTTTTCTGACTTCTGGAGACAACAATGTGGCACAGATTGCAGGTTGCTGTTCTAGGAACCTCTCGACCATGTCATATGAGCTGTTCCACCTTGTTGTCACATCAGTTATCAGCTTATGATTCTTCAGGCCAAGACATTTCTGTTTTTCTTTCAGACAGTGGTTTGCTGTAGTGCTGCGGTGAAAAAATGTTGATATTCGTCGCACTCTGCCTAAAAGCCTGGAGAGTGTGGCCACTTTCAGCGCCCGCTGGGATGCGAGATTCAGTGTATGGGCGAAGCATTTTACATGAGGGAATTTTCCAACTTGAGCAGCAACAATCATGTTCGACGCATTGTCGGTCACAAGCACTACAGATTTATCGGACAGCTGCCATTCTTCCACGACACGAGACAGTAGCTCCGCCAGATGAGAACCCGTGTGAGACTCAAACTGCTCTCGTTTGCAGCACATGCAACAAGATCTTCCAGTCCTTGCTAACGTAATGTGCAGTTACTGTTACATAAGACTCCGTTGTGACTGAAGTCCATGAATCACACGTTATTGCGAATCGACTGGCTTGGCTCATTGATGCAATTACCTGAGCTTTTGTTTCGTGGTATAGTGCAGGTATAATGTTTTCTGTTAAGTGATTGCGTGATGGGATCTTATAACGTGGCTCTAGTGTCTTCAACAGGTTGCGAAACCCAAGGTTTTCCACAACAGAGTAAGGCCGTAGGTCCTTCGCTATGAAAGTTGCCACAGCTTTGGTTATTCTCTTCCCTTTTTCAGAGTTGGGTGTCAAAGTTGACAGCATTGCATCAATTCTTGGCTGATGAGCTTCAGCTAGTCTTGTTATTTCCTTGGCAGTGGCACTGGCGGCAGCGGTTAGCATCTCAGAGTGAAAACGTCTAATGTGATTTCTCAAGTTAGTAGTATTCCCTAGGTATTTAATTTTTGTGTGACAGGCTTTACAAACCGTGTGTGTCTTGTCCAATTCGTGCTTTCCAGTATGTTCATAAAATCCAAAATGTGCCCAGATGCTTGCTTTTAAAATGCTAGGTGCATTTTTTATCTCTCTATCTTTTGTCTCCCTCTGTCATTTTAGCATGACATGTACATATGTGACGGATGATGTTGTCAACGTCGAACTCTGTCAGTGTTAAAAAAAAGAAAAAACACTAAGTTCCAGTTGTCAAAATGTCAAGCCGCAAATGTAAAATCAACAAGTACTAGTAACTTCAACTACTTTGCCAATGCCATACATTTTGCGAACATAAATTTTAAAACAAATTGCTTTGCAGGGGACATCACTCACTGACACTGTAAGTTACTGTAATATATTACACACTTAAAGGTGCAATGAAACCGAAACATTTACTTTCATGATTCAGATAGAGAATACAATTTTAAATAAACATCATAACTAACTTCTATTATTTAATTTGCTTCATACTTCTCAGATATCGTTTGTTGATGACATATTAGCAATGCATTGCACAGCACACACATTACTTACTATATAAGGAGGCTATGCATTTCAACAAAGGATAAGCAAATTATATAATAGGGAAAGTTGTTTAAAATTGCATGCACTTTCTTGAATCACAAAATGGGTTTTATGGCCTTTAGTTTAGTATGTTTAAAAAAATGCAGCTTTTAGCCTTGTTAAGTTTTGTTAACTTATAAAATAAAAACAAGGATTGGGTTCTTCGGATTGGCATCTTTTAAGAGAGCACTCAGTCAGCACATGCATGCAATTGCATATTAAATTGCATATATAAAATGTATTATATTAAAAAAATAAATACTATTATTATATATAAAAAGTGTATATTATTAAAATATTAAAACTTCAGACCAGGCCATCCATCCATGTGAAAAACATGTAGATATAGATAGATACAGATTAGACTAATAGAGACATTAGACAATAATAGTATACTATATTTATTATTTATAATACATTTTTTATATATGCAATATTATTCAATAAGTATTTAATTGTACCCCTTATTGTGTAATAAATGTGTACCCCTTATTGATTTGCTCTTTAAGTAAGTTAATAATTAGTTTACCTATGGCAAGTAGGCAGTTGAGGCAATAGGCATAGCAATGGCAATTATGGCATTGGCAAAATGTACGACGTTTTGGTAACTAAGCAGTTAGTCTAATTCTCACCATAAGTCTCCTCCTCTGTCACCCACAAAATAAAAATGAGCCCGCCGTGTAGCTGTATACCGCTGTGTATACTCTGAGTCGGAATCGTCATCACATTCACCATCATCAATCTCAGGCAACACACTCCTGCTTTGCTCCTACTGCGTAACTTCGGCACTTCCAGAGACCGCCCATGGAGCGCCCATGTTGCTTTATTGGGTGACGTGACGTCAGTGACGTCAAAACAATGTACCGCGCACTTTCTGTTACTTGTCCTGGAGGCTGGTCACGTGGGTAACGTTAATCGATTATAACGTCTCAGCGCATCAATGCAGAATCGTTTCATGCTGCATCGCGATGCATCGTCAAAACTTATTTTTGACAGGCCTAACATATATATACATACATGGAAACAATTCCATCTCAGTGCCATATACATTTCTTAAAATTGAGCAAAGAAAAAGAAACGTGGAAAGAATTGCCATTAAGTGGGACTCTACAATTGAGATCCAGAAGAGATTTTACAGAAGAGTTTTTTACAGAAGAGTTTTTAATTAGTAGATACAGCTACACTTGCAATAGGGTGGAGGGAATCCCATATGAAAATTATAAATAGGACCTACATTACACCTGCTGTGATAACGAAATGGGATAAAAGCTCTAATAACAGATGTTGTAAATGTAACTTCCCTGCCCCAGAGTTAAAGGGACAGTCTAGTCCAAAAACAAAAAAACTCATGATTCAGATAGGGCATGTAATTTTAAACAATTTTCCAATTTACTTTTATCACCAATTTTTCTTTGTTCTCTTGATATTCTTAATTGAAAGCTTAACTTAGGAGGTTCATATGCTAATTTCTTAGACCTTGAAGGCCACCTCTTAAGAATGCATTTAACCAGGTTTTTCACCACTAGAGGGTGTTAGTTCATGTTTTTCATATAGATAACATTGTGCTCGTGCACGTTAAGTTACCTGGGAGCCATCACTGATTGGCTAAACTGCAAGTCTGTCAAAAGAACAAATAAAGGGGCAGTCTGCAGAGGCTTAGATACAAGATAATCACAGAGGTAAAAAAAATATATAAATATAACTGTTGGTTATGCAAAACTAGGGAATGGGTAAACAAGTGATTATCTATCTTTTAAAACAATAACAATTCTGGTGTAGACTGTCCCTTTAAGAACCTACCTAAGGAGTTGTCCAAAAATCCAGAAATTTTGGAAGATGATTAATTATTGGATAAATAGGATAACTCGAAAAAAGGAAATTTATGCTTACCTGATAAATTAATTTCTTTTACGATATGACGAGTCCACGGATTTCATCCTTACTTATGGGATTACGCCTCCTGGTCAACAGGAGGAGGCAAAGAGCTCCAAAGCAGAGCTGCATATATAGCTCCTCCCTTCCCTCCCACTCCAGTCATTCGACCGAAGTTAGGAAGAGAAAGGAAAAGCCAAGGAGCAGAGGTGACTGAAGTTTAACAAAAATAAAGACCTGTCTTAGACAATGACAGGGTGGGCCGTGGACTCGTCATATCGTATAATAAATAAATTTATCAGGTAAGCATAAATTTCCTTATCTTTTACAAGATAGGACGAGTCCACGGATTTCATCCTTACTTATGGGATACAATACCAAAGCTATAGGACACGGATGAAAGGGAGGGACAAGACAGGAACCTAAACGGAAGGCACCACTGCTTGAAGAACATTTCTCCCAAAAACAGCCTTGGACGAGCCAAAAGTATCAAATTTGGAAAATTTGGAAAAAAAGTGTGAAGAGAAAACCAAGTTGCAGCCTTGCAAATCTGTTCAACAGAAGCATCGTTTTTAAATGCCCATGAGGAAGCCACAGCTCTAGTGGAATGATCCGTAATTCTTTTAGGAGGTTGCTGTCCAGCAGTCTCATATGCCAACCGGATGATAATCTTCAACCAAAAAGAAAGAGGTAGCCGTAGCTTTCTGACCCCCTACATTTTCCAGAAAAAACAAATAATGAATATGATTGATGAAAATCTTTAGTCGCCTGCAAGTAAAACTTCAAAGCACGAACCATGTCCAAATTATGTAACAGTCGCTCCTCCTTAGGAGGATTAGGACACAAGGAAGGAACAATAATTTCATGATTAATATTCTTATTAGAAACAACCTTAGGAAGAAAACCAGGGTTGGTACGCAACACTACCTTATCCGCATGGAAAATAAGATAAGGAGAATCACATCGTAATGCCGAAAACTCAAACTCTGCGAGCAGAAGCAATAGTAACCAAAAATAAAACTTTCCAAGATAATAACTTAATATCTATGGAGTGCATAGGTTCAAACGGAAGCCCTTGAAGAACATTAAGAACTAAATTCAAACTCCAAGGAGGAGCAATTGGTCTAAACACAGGCTTGATTCTAGTCAGAGCCTGACAAAAGGATTGAACATCTGGAACATCTGCCAGACGTTTATGTAGCAAAATATACAAAGCAGAAATCTGCCCCTTTAAGGAACTTGCTGACAACCCTTCCTCCAAACCTTCTTGGAGAAAAGATAAAATCCTGGGAATCCTAACCCTACTCCATGTGTAGCCCTTGTATTCGCACCAATAAAGATATTTACGCCATATCTTATGGTAAATCTTTCTAGTAACAGGCTTATGTGCCTGAATCAAGGTATCAATGACCGAATCAGAGAACCCTCGCTTAGATAAAATCAAGCGTTCAATCTCCAAGCAGTCAGCTGCAGAGAAAGATTTGGATGATGGAAGGGTCCCTGAATGAGAAGGTCCTGCCTCAATGGAAGCTTCCATGGTGGCAGAGAGAACATATCCACCAGATCGGCATACCAAGTCCTGCAAGGCCACGCAGGAGCGATGAGAATCACTGAAGCCCTCTCCTGCTTGATCCGAGCAATCACTCGGGGAAGGAGAGCAAACAGTGGAAGCACATAAGCTAGGTTGAGCGACCAAGGCACTGCCAAGTCATCTATCAGTTCGGCCTGAGGATCCCTGGACCTGGATCCGTATCTTAGGAGATTGGCATCCTGACGAGACGCCATCAGATCCAATTCCGGTCTGCCCCACTTCAGAATCAGGGTGGCAAAGACCTCCGGAATGGAGTTCCAATTCCCCCGGATGAAACGACTGTTCAAAAATCCGCCTCCCAGTTGTCCACTCCTGGGATGTAGATTGCTGACAGATAACAAGAGTGAGCCTTCGCCCACCGAATTATCTTGGATACTTCTGTCATCGCTAAGGAACTCCTTGTTCCTCCCTGATGATTGATGTATGCTACCGTCGTGATGTTGTCCGACTGAAATCGGATGAATTTGGCCGAAGCCAACTGAGGCCAAGTCTGAAGCAAGTTGAATATTGCTCTCAATTCCAGATTATTATTTGGAAGTAGAGACTCCGACCGAGTCCACACACCCTGAGCCTTCAGGAAATTCCAGACTGCGCCCCATCCTAGTAGACTGGTGCCTGTTGTCACTATCACCCATGAGGGTCTGCAGAAGCACGTCCCTTGGGACAGATGATCCGGCGACAACCACCAAAGAAGAGTCTCTTGTCTCCTGATCTAGATCTATCTGAGGAGACAAATTTGCATAATCTCCACTCCACTGTCTGAGCATGCTCAGCTGTAGAGGTCTGAGATAAAAACAAGCAAATGGAATGATGTCCTTTGCCGCCACCATCAATCAAATCACCTCCATGCACTGAGCCACTGATGGCCGAGGATTGGACTGAAGGGATCGGCATGTGTTCAGAATCTTTAATTTTCTGACTTCCGTCAAGAAGATCTTCATGGACAGAGAGTCTATCAGAGTTCCCAGCATAGGAACCCTTGTCTGTGGGATTAGTGAACTATTTTCTAGGTTCATCTTCCACCCGCGAGTCCTTAGAAAGGACAGAACCATGTCTGTATGAGATTTTGTCAGTTGATAAGACGCCTGAATCAGAATATCGTCCAGATAAGGTGCCACTGCAATGCCCCACGGTCTGAGAACCGCCAGCAGAGACCTTAGAACCTTTGTGAAGATCCTGGGTGCCGTGGCCAGCTCGAAAGGAAGAGCCACAAACTGAAAAGGTTTGTCCCGGAAGGCAAACCGTAGAAACTGGTAATGATCTCTGTGGATAGGAATGTGAAGATATGCATCTTTTAAGTCCACGGTAGTCATATATTGACCCTTCTGGATCAATGGAAGAATTGTCCGAATCGTCTCCATCTTGAAGGACGGGACTCTGAGAAACTTGTTTAGACTCTTGAGATCTAAAATAGGTCTGAACATTCCCTCTTTTTTGGGAACCACAAAAAGATTTGAGTAAGACCCCTGCCCCTGTTCCTCTATTGGAACGGGGTGAATTACTCCCATAATGGAGAGGTAATTTACACAACGTAAGAACGCCTCTTTATCTGGTCTACAGGCAATCGTGAAAGAACAAACCTTCCCCTTGGGAGGGAATTTTTGAAATCCAGATCATACCCCCCTGGGACACGATATCTAATGTCCAGGGATCCTGAACGTCTCTTATCCAAGCCTGGACAAAGAGAGAAAGTCTGCCCCCTACTAGATTTGGTTCTGGATCGGGGCCGCCCCTTCATGCTGTCTTGGAAGCAGCAGCGGGCTTCTTGGGTTGTTTACCCTTATTCCAAGCCTGGTTGGGTCTCCATACGGACTTGGCTTGTGCAAAGTTCCCTTCCTGTTTAGCAGAGGAGGAGGGACTCCCTTGAAATTTCAAAAGGAACGAAAATTACTCTGTCTACTCCTCTGCTTAGAAGTTTTATCCTGAGGTAGGAGATGACCCTTACCTCCTGTAATGTCAGAAATAATCTCTTTAAAGTCAGGCCCGAATAGAGTCTTCCCCTTGAAAGGAATAGACAAAAGCTTGGATTTAGAGGACACATCCGTGGACCAAGACTTCAACCATAAGGCTCTGCGTGCTAGAATGGCAAAACCTGCAGTCTTAGCCGCCTACTTTGCGATCTGAAAAGCGGCGTCTGTGACAAAGGAATTAACCAACTTTAGGGAATTAATCCTATCCATATCCAGTCTTCAGAGATTCTTCCAAGGCATCAAACCAAAAGGCAGCCACAGTTGTAACTGGTACAATACAGGCCGTCGGTTGCAAGAGGAAACCTTGATGAACAAATAGCTTCTTTAGCAGACCCTCCAACTTTTTATCCATAGCATCTTTGAAAGCACAATTGTCCTCAATGGGGATAGTTGTACGCTTAGCTAAGGTAGAAATAGCTCCCTCCACCTTAGGGACCGTTTGCGAAGAACCCCGCACGGTTTCAGCTATAGGATACATTTTCTTGAACATAGGGGAAGGGGAGAACGGGATAGCCGGCCTTTCCCATTCCCGAGTAACAATCTCCGAAATTCTCTTAGGAACCGGAAAAGTATTTGAGTAAGCAGGAACTTCCAGATATCTATCCATCTTACACAATTTCTCTGGAGGAATCACAATAGAGTCACAATCGTCCAGAGTCACTAAAACCTCCCGAAGTAACAGGCGGAGGTGTTCAAGCTTAAATCTAAAGGACATGACGTCCGAATCTGTCTGGGGCAATGCACTACCTGAGTCCAACAGTTCCCCCTCAGACAGTATCTCCTTACCCCCCCATTCCGAGGTCTGGGAGGGTACATCAGAGATAGCCATCAAAGCATCAGAAGTTACAGGGACCCCCTGAGCTTCTGCCCTGCTACGTTTGCCTTGCAACACTGGCAACTTAGACAAAACCTCTGTGAGAGTAGATGACATAATTGCAGCCATATCCTACAAAGTGAAAGAAGCAGATGCCGTAGAAGAACATGGCGTAGCTTGTGCGGGCGTTAAAGGCTGTGACGCTTGGGCAGAAGATTGCAGCATACCCTAATCTCATTGGTTTGAGAACAATCTTTAGACATATATTTATTAAAAAATATTTTCTCTTACATTGTAAGGCTCTCTCAACACAATTGTCACATAGTGCGACAGGTGGTTCCACAATGGCATCCAAACACATAGGACACGTATTTTGTTCAAGGTCATCCATGATAACCTAAAAAAAAAAAAAACAATTTATGCTTACCTGATAAATTTATTTCTCTTGTAGTGTATCCAGTCCACGGATCATCCATTACTTGTGGGATATTCTCCTTCCCAACAGGAAGTTGCAAGAGGATCACCCACAGCAGAGCTGCTATATAGCTCCTCCCCTCAATGCCATATCCAGTCATTCGACTGAAACAAGACGAGAAAGGAGAAACCATAGGGTGCAGTGGTGACTGTAGTTTAATTAAAATTTAGACCTGCCTTAAAAGGACAGGGCGGGCCGTGGACTGGATACACTACGAGAAATAAATTTACGCATAAATCATGTTTTCTCTTGTTAAGTGTATCCAGTCCACGGATCATCCATTACTTGTGGGATACCAATACCAAAGCTAAAGTACACGGATGATGGGAGGGACAAGGCAGGAACTTAAACGGAAGGAACCACTGCCTGTAGAACCTTTCTCCCAAAAACAGCCTCCGAAGAAGCAAAAGTATCAAATTTGTAAAATTTTGAAAAGGTGTGAAGCGAAGACCAAGTCGCAGCCTTGCAAATCTGTTCAACAGAGGCCTCATTTTTAAAGGCCCAGGTGAAAGCCACAGCTCTAGTAGAATGAGCTTTAATCCTTTCAGGGGGCTGATGTCCAGCAGTCTCATAGGCTAAGCGTATTATGCTCCGAAGCCAAAAGGAGAGAGAGGTTGCCGAAGCTTTTTGACCTCTCCTCTGTCCAGAGTAAACGACAAACAGGGCAGATGTTTGATGAAAATATTTAGTAGCCTGTAAGTAAAACTTCAAGGCACGGACTACGTCCAGATTATGCAAAAGACGTTCCTTCTTTGAAGAAGGATTAGGACACAATGATGGAACAACAATCTCTTGATTGATATTCCTGTTAGAAACCACCTTAGGTAAAAACCCAGGTTTGGTACGCAGAACTACCTTGTCTGAATGAAAAATCAGATAAGGAGAATCACAATGTAAGGCAGATAACTCAGAGACTCTTCGAGCCGAGGAAATAGCCATCAAAAACAGAACTTTCCAAGATAAAAGTTTAATATCAATGGAATGAAGGGGTTCAAACGGAACTCCCTGAAGAACTTTAAGAACCAAGTTTAAGCTCCATGGGGGAGCAACAGTTTTAAACAGGTTTAATCCTAACCAAAGCCTGACAAAATGCCTGGACGTCTGGAACTTCTGCCAGACGCTTGTGCAAAAGAATAGACAGAGCAGAGATCTGTCCTTTTAAAGAACTAGCTGATAAGCCTTTGTCCAAACCCTCTTGGAGAAAGGACAATATCCTAGGAATCCTAACCTTACTCCATGAGTAACTCTTGGATTCACACCAATAAAGATATTTACGCCATATCTTATGATAGATTTTCCTGGTGACAGGCTTCCGAGCCTGTATTAAGGTATCAATGACTGACTCTGAGAAGCCACGCCTTGATAGAATCAAGCGTTCAATCTCCATGCAGTCAGTCTCCGAGAAAGTAGATTTGGATGATTGAAAGGACCTTGTATTAGAAGGTCCTGCCTCAGAGGCAGAGTCCATGGTGAAAGAGATGACATGTCCACTAGGTCTGGATTCCAGGTCCTGCGTGGGCACGCAGGCGCTATCAGAATCACTGATGCTCTCTCCTGTTTGATTTTGGCAATCAGTCGAGGGAGCAGAGGAAACGGTGGAAACACATAGGCCAGGTTGAAGAACCAAGGAGCTGCTAGAGCATCTATCAGCGTTGCTCCCGGGTCCCTGGACCTGGATCCGTAACAAGGAAGCTTGGCGTTTTGGCGAGACGCCATGAGATCCAGTTCTGGTTTGCCCCAACGATGGACCAGTTGAGCAAACACCTCCGGATGGAGTTCCCACTCCCCCGGATGAAAAGTCTGACGACTTAGAAAATCCGCCTCCCAGTTCTCTACGCCTGGGATGTGGATCGCTGACAGGTGGCAAGAGTGAGACTCTGCCCAGCGAATTATCTTTGAGACTTCTAACATCGCTAGGGAACTCCTGGTTCCCCCTTGATGGTTGATGCAAGCCACAGTCGTGATGTTGTCCAACTGAAATCTGATGAACCTCAGTGTTGCTAACTGAGGCCAAGCTAGAAGAGCATTGAATATTGCTCTTAACTCCAGAATATTTATTGGGAGGAGTTTCTCCTCCTGAGTCCACGATCCCTGAGCCTTCAGGGAGTTCCAGACTGCGCCCCAACCTAGAAGGCTGGCATCTGTTGTTACAATCGTCCAATCTGGCCTGCGAAAGGTCATACCCTTGGACAGATGGACCCGAGAAAGCCACCAGAGAAGAGAATCTCTGGTCTCTTGATCCAGATTTAGTAGAGGGGATCCCCATTCCACTGACTTAGCATGCATAGTTGCAGCGGTCTGAGATGCAGATTACTTCCATGCACTGAGCCACTGAAGGGCGTGGAATGGAATGAAGGACACGGCAAGCATTTAGAAGTTTTGATAACCTGGACTCCGTCAGGTAAATTTTCATCCCTACAGAATCTATAAGAGTCACTAGGAAGGAGACTCTTGTGAGTGGTGATAGAGAACTCTTTTCCACGTTCACTTTCCACCCATGCGACCTCAAAAATGCCAGAACTATCTCTGTATGAGACTTGGCAATTTGAAAGCTTGACGCCTGTATCAGGATGTCGTCTAGATACGGAGCCACCGCTATGCCTCGCGGTCTTAGAACCGCCAGAAGTGAGCCCAGAACCTTTGTAAAAATTCTCGGGGCAGTGGCCAACCCGAAGGGAAGAGCTACAAATTGGTAATGCCTGTCTAGAAAGGCAAACCTTAGGAACCGATGATGATCTTTGTGAATCGGTATTTGAAGGTAGGCATCCTTTAAGTCCACTGTGGTCATGTACTGACCCTCTTGGATCATGGGTAGGATGGTCCGAATAGTTTCCATTTTGAATGATGGAACTCTGAGGAATTTGTTTAAGATCTTTAGATCCAAGATTGGTCTGAAGGTTCCCTCTTTCTTGGGAACCACAAATAGATTTGAATAAAATCCCTGTCCTTGTTCCGTCAGCAGAACTGGATGGATCACTCCCATTACTAGGAGGTCTTGCACACAGCTTAGGAATGTCTCTTTCTTTATCTGGTTTGCTGATAACCTTGAAAGATGAAATCTCCCTTGTGGAGGAGAAGCATTGAAGTCCAGAAGATATCCCTGAGATATGATCTCCAACGCCCAGGGATCCTGAACATCTCTTGCCCACGCCTGGGCGAAGAGAGAAAGTCTGCCCCTCACTAGGCTTCCTGGCCTGCTTGCCCTTGTTCCAGGACTGGTTAGGTTTCCAGGCCTGTCTGGAATGAGCAACAGTTCCCTCTTGTTTTGAAGCGGAGGAAGTTGATGCTGCTCCTGCCTTGAAATTTCGAAAGGCACGAAAATTAGACTGTTTGGCCTTTGATTTGGCCCTGTCCTGAGGAAGGGTATGACCCTTGCCTCCAGTAATGTCAGCAATAATTTCCTTCAAGCCAGGCCCGAATAAGGTCTGCCCCTTGAAAGGAATGCTGAGTAATTTAGTCTTTGAAGTCACGTCAGCTGACCAGGATTTAAGCCATAGCGCCCTACGCGCCTGGATGGCGAATCCGGAATTCTTAGCCGTTAGTTTAGTCAAATGAACAATGGCATCAGAAACAAATGAGTTAGCTAGCTTAAGCGTTCTAAGCTTGTCAATAATTTCATTCAATGGAGCTGTCTGGATGGCCTCTTCCAGGGCCTCAAACCAGAATGCCGCCGCAGCAGTGACAGGCACAATGCATGCAAGGGGCTGTAAAATAAAACCTTGTTGAATAAACATTTTCTTAAGTTAACCCTCCAATTTTTTATCCATTGGATCTGAAAAAGCACAACTGTCCTCAACCGGGATAATGGTACGCTTTGCTAAAGTAGAAACTGCTCCCTCCACCTTAAGGACCGTCTGCCATAAGTCCCGTGTAGTGGCGTCTATTGGAAACATTTTTCTAAATATAGGAGGTGGGGAAAAGGGCACACCGGGTCTATCCCACTCCTTGCTAATAATTTCTGTAAGCCTTTTAGGTATAGGAAAAACGTCAGTACACACCGGCACCGCATAGTATCTATCCAGCCTACACAATTTCTCTGGAATTGCAACTGTGTTACAGTCATTCAGATCAGCTAATACCTCCCCAAGCAATACACGGAGGTTCTCAAGCTTAAATTTAAAATGAGAAATCTCTGAATCAGGTTTACCCAAGTCAGAGATGTCACCCACAGACTGAAGCTCTCCGTCCTCATGTTCTGCATACTGTGACGCAGTATCAGACATGGCTCTAACAGCATTTGCGCGCTCTGTATCTCTAACCCCAGAGCTATCGCGCTTGCCTCTTAATTTAGGCAATCTAGATAATACCTCTGACAGGGTATTATTCATGATTGCAGCCATGTCCTGCAAGGTAATCGCTATGGGCGTCCCTGATGTAATTGGCGCCATATTAGCGTGCGTCCCCTGAGCGGGAGGCGAAGGGTCTGACACGTGGGGAGAGTTAGTCGGCATAACTTCCCCCTCGACAGAACCCTCTGGTGATAATTCTTTTATAGATAAAGAGTGATCTTTACTGTTTAAGGTGAAATCAATACATTTAGTACACATTCTCCTATGGGGCTCCACCATGGCTTTCAAACATAATGAACAAGTAGGTTCCTCTATGTCAGACATGTTTAAACAGACTAGCAATGAGACTAGCAAGCTTGGAAAACACTTTAAAACAAGTTTACAAGCAATATAAAAAAACGTTACTGCGCCTTTAAGAAACACATATTTTCCCAAATTTTGAAATAACAGTGAAAAAATGCAGTTACACCAACGAAATTTTTACAGTGTATGTAATAAGTTAGCAGAGCATTGCACCCACTTGCAAATGGATGATTAAACCCTTAATACCAAAAACGGAACAACAAATGACAAAAACGTTATTTAAACATTCACAACAACTGCCACAGCTCTACTGTGGCTTTTTACCTCCCTCAATACGACTTTTGAAGCCTTTTGAGCCCTTCAGAGAAGTCCTGGATCATGCAGGAAGAAGCTGGATGTCTGTGTCTAATTTTTGCTGTGCAAAAAAAACGCTAAAATAGGCCCTTCCTACTCATATTACAACAGTGGGAAGCCTCAGGGAACTGTTTCTAGGCAAAATTCAAGCCAGTCATGTGGAAAAAACTAGGCCCCAATAAGTTTTATCACCAAACATATGTAAAAAACGATTAAACATGCCAGCAAACGTTTTAAAATACACTTTTATAAGAGTATGTATCTCTATTAATAAGCCTGATACCAGTCGCTATCACTGCATTTAAGGCTTTACTTACATTACTTCGGTATCAGCAGCATTTTCTAGCAAATTCCATCCCTAGAAAATTATTTTAACTGCACATACCTTATTGCAGGAAAACCTGCACGCTATTACCCCTCTGAAGTTACCTCACTCCTCAGAATATGTGAGAACAGCAAAGGATCTTAGTTACTTCTGCTAAGATCATAGAAAACGCAGGCAGATTCTTCTTCTAAACACTGCCTGAGATAAACAGTACACTCCGGTACCATTTAAAAATAACAAACTTTTGATTGAAGAAATAAACTAAGTATAAAACACCACAGTCCTCTTACGACCTCCATCTTAGTTGAGAGTTCCAAGAGAATGACTGGATATGTCAGTGAGGGGAGGAGCTATATAGCAGCTCTGCTGTGGGTGATCCTCTTGCAACTTCCTGATGGGAAGGAGAATATCCCACAAGTAATGGATGATCCGTGGACTAGATACACTTAAGATAAATAAACTTTTGATTGAAGATAGGAAAAACTACAATTCTAACACCACATTCACTTTACCCTCTCGAGAGAGACCCTAGTGCTTAGAGCCGGCAAAGAGAATGACTGGGGGATGGAGCTAGAGGGGGAGCTATATGGACAGCTCTGCTGTGTGCTCTCTTTGCCACTTCCTGTAGGGAAGGAGAATATCCCACAAGTAAAGGATGAATCCGTGGACTGGATACACCTTACAAGAGAAATTTAAAATCACTTGATGTACATGCGATCTCATGATTTCAATAATGGGATAGGGTCAGGGGGGAGTTCCAATGATGCTAGGCATGACCTCCAGGCCGCGATACTAGTTAGAAGCCTTTACTGCTTCAGTAAAGCAGAACGACTTGGATGTTCCCTGCAGCCTTAAAGCCCAGGGGGGTTAGGATGGCATGAAAAGTACTAACAGCGAGAAGGTGTTAATTAAAAAATACTTTGCTGTTAAAAATTGTTAACCATCATGTGAGCCTTTAGTGAGTTGTAATATTTTTGCTGGCAGTGTATGTGTATATACATGTGTATTGATGTGTATATATGTTGGAGAAATTGTGCCAATATATTAGCTTGATGCAGTGTTGCCACAAACTTTCATTTTGTAAAAAATGCAATATCTGCAAAGCGCTATAAAAAGGTAAGCTCAATAAAACGAGGTACATATGTATAAATATATAGAATAGAGCTAACCATTATTTTCATAATCGATTAATCGGCCGATTTTTTTTTTTTTTTTTTCGATTAATCGACTAATCCAGGGATCGACAAACCCAGGAGCCTGGTAGCCACTGGCTCCTAGAATTTTACCCCTGGCTCCTAACTTTTTGGGTTATTCTCCATAGGTCTATATACAAATCCAACGGTCTGGCTCCTAAAAATATGCCTGGCTGCTAAATTTTCTTACTGGCTCCTAATTTTTAAACACATTTGTCAAGCACTGGACTAATCAGATAAAATACAAATTAATTTTTTCCTATATTTAGAATACAATCCACATACTGAGTGTTATAAATATTAACTTCTAACTAAAACAACGGTTGGTCCTATTTTTTTTTAAGCAGCAGAACAACTTTTTATAATTAAACCAAACCACAAACTGTTGGAAAAGAGGTAGAACTAGTAATAGGTAGAATACCACTGTTTATAAAATTCTGTTATTCACTCTCTTTCAGAAACTTTGCATTGAAATACAAAAATCTCAATGTTACCACATGCTCCTGGTTGAGGCTGGCTGGAGAAGAGGCACTCAGATGATGTTGAGGTGCCTGAGATGCATAAATAGGGTTTTGCCAATTTCACCATGGTGTGCTATTTCTTTCATTAGTTCTCCACCATTGCAAGGGGCCCTTTTAAAGTAAGCCTGGACTTTATTTAAAAATATCTTAAATATCTATATGCAGTGGTAAATAACCATCTATATGGTTGGGGGGGGGGGAATATCTAGTCCCCTCTTAAAATAACACATATACTTACAGAGGTTGAATTTGGTACATATTCCAATTAATTAAAAATTAGAAGACAAAAAGGCAAAAGGGCTAAAGACTATATATCTGTAACAGGACACAGCCTTACACATGTATCTATAGATTACATATATCAGCAATAGCAAGTGATCCGCTAAAAATTGTGCACAGATAACAGTGCACATCAATTCAAAAACCTCCCATTAATCTAGGGCCAGGTGTAAATAACAAGCTTGGCACTATATCGTGCAAAGCATAGTCCCAAATCACCTGATTTAATATAAACAATCCAAATGATGACTCCTATTTTATTTCTGTGTTGCAAATAAGGCAGGGGTAGTTATAAATTTAAAGAAACTTATGCTGTCCTGAAAAAGTGAAAAGTAAAAATGTCTGTAGACATCCTTTAGGCTAAGGGCATAACCATAAAACACATTACCATGTGCAGGAGCTTATTGGAGTATAAAGCAGCTTGTGCTGTGCACAGACCAACCAATTGCAAACCAACTAATCGATGATGAGATACGTTGACAACTATTTTCATAATCTATTATCGATTATGCCGATTAGTTGTTGCAGCTCTAGAATATACTCACTTGCAGCATATTTGAACTCAGTCGCCACTTTAAACAACACTGAAAAGGCAGAACTTTTTAGCAAAAAAATTTTTTGTGAAAATGGTTCTGCAGATCATTATTAAATTAAATTTTAAAATAGGCAGTTGCACTAAAGGACCAGCTCAAATGCAATGTGTTAATTAACTGTAGAATAAAGCAAAAAGGTTTATAATATATTGCAGCAGCTAAAAATTGCATTGAAAATTAGCTGCTGAGAAAAAAAAATTCATGTTTTTAAAATGTCTCGATAGATTTGTTTACTTTGCTCTTGTCATCACATAAGGTAAAAATGTAATAGGTGCATTGCACACAAGAACATTTAAATTCAGGAGCCAGTTTTACAGTCAATGGCGTCTATTTATGAAGCAGCGGATGCTGCCTCAGACCCACTCCACTTCAGTTCCAGCTGAAGTTAAGAAACAGCAGACCTAAGACCGATGCTCCTTAACTCGCCCACCATCTCTGAAGTGGCGGACAGCAATCCGCACGATCGAATACGATCGGGCTGAATGGCCACAAATCTGCAGGGGGTGGTATTGTACCAGCAGTTCACAAGAACTGCTGGTGTAATGATAAATGCCAACAGCGTATGCTGTCGGCATTTATCGATGTGCGGCGGACATGATCCGCTATATCGAATCATGTCCGTCAGCACATTAATAAATGGACCCCCAGGAAAGGCTATGGGGTGATGTTGAAAAAAATCCCTGAGAGCTTTGCACAGCTGCTCCATAGTTGAATAATCACTGTATTGAAGAGAACAACCTGATGTGGAGCAGTGCCGCAAAGCATGCATGTCTCGTTTATTTATATAGACATGCTACATTTTCTGCAATCTCAGATCACAGCGACTTTTGCTATGGGATATACACCTGCTTGTCTGCAAATATGTAATCAGCCAGTCTATCATACAACAGTCACTTCTAGCATAAAATAATGCAGTCATGGTCAAGAGGTCCAGTTTTTCAAATTGAAACAGAATTCCTTTAGTAAAAACACAATCAAAGCAAACTAAAAGACTTTAAAAAAAAAAAAAAAAAAAACTACAATGCAATAACACTTACTCAGAATTTCACATAAGTAGATTTTTTTTCTGGCAAATTTATTTTTTCTCCCTGTATCATGTGACAGATATCAGATAATCACTAATATATACGTACACCCTGTGAGCTTGTGCACATGCTCAGTATGAGCTGGTGCCTCACAAAGTGTGTTTATAAAAAGATTGTGCAAAAATTGTTAACAGAAGTAAATTGGAAAGATTCTTAAAATTGGGTGCTCTCTCAATCATGAAAGTTTAATTTTGACTTGTGTCCCTTTAGAGCAGCGGTTCCCAACCTGGGGTACGTGTACCCCTGGGGGTACTTGGCAGGCCGGTTGGGGGTACGCAAAAATATTGTTGGTAATGGCGGAAGATGCGGGGAGAGGGTCGGGGGGGCACTCTCAATGGGTCATCAACTAATAAGCATCGTTGAACTGTGGAAGGAAGGATCGCTCAGCCGGAAAGTGACAAATGAAGTCCTGGCCTGGCATATAGGCAGATGGGAGCCCCTGCACCTGAAATATGTGGACCGGGTATGGATGACTCCGGTCCACATATTAATGATCACCCTGTGTCACCAGACAGCTTAGCCTCCTGCTCCACCCACCTCTGTCCCATGCACACAATTTTGACTGCAAGTGCTCAAATAGAAGCGGCACTGCAGCAGCATAGCTACGTGGACATGTGTGATAGAGCCGTTGAGATTGCGAGTTACACAGGCGAGGCAGGACTAAGTCAGTGCCGGTAAGTACTGCTTCTAGTGCTTGTTTGATTCAGATTGCTTCACTTCCAACTAAAAACGTTCATAGTGGCTGGGTGGTTAATATCGATATGATCTCACAAATTTAAATATTTATTTTTTTGATCATTACTCCCCCCCAGGGCCTTGTTTAGGAACAACCAGGCAGCTGCCAGGGGCACCAGCCACACAGCAGGACTCCTGAGAATAAGATCTGAGCTTTAATCCTATTGATACACGTACAGTCGTATGCAATTCAGGTATAGCTTACCTCCCCTATAAAAAAGTGCTTCCTTTATTTTGAGGGATGGGTGGGGGTAACGAAGAGAGGGGGTACTCATAAATGAAAAGCCTAATCAAGGGGTACAGGAGAGAAAAAAGGTTGGGAACCGCTGCTTTAGAGGGATACTAAACCCAAATTATTTAATGGATTCAGGTAGCGCATGCATTTTTAAGCAACTTTCTAAATTACTCCTAATATCAAGTTTTTGGTGCACTTGCCATCTTTATTTGAAAATCAAGAATGTAAGATTAGGAGCCAGCCCATTTTTGCTCAGCACCTGGGTTGTGCCTGCTGATTGGTGGCTAAATGTACTCACTAATCAGCAAGCTCTATCCAGGGTGCTGAACCAAAAATAGGCTGGCTCCTTAGCCTAGATTCCTGCTTTTTCAAATAAGGATAGCAAAAGAAGAAAAATAGGAGTGAATTAGAAAGTTGCTTGAAATTACATGCTCTGAATAATGAAAGAAAAAAATGTGGGTTTAGGATCCCTTTAAGTTGCTTTCTGCCTCTGAGCATGGTCACAATTAACTGCCTATTTCTCCAGTATTCAATAAACATTTAGTAAGCTCATGTTAAGATTTATGATATCAAGCTAGATATGCCTTCATGTAGAGACCCTACCCCCGTGTAGGGCTTGACAGAAGTAATGAACACTGCACACACAAAAAAACACACCCCTTTTAAAATGAATATGCTGCATTGTCGCAACAATGAGAGTTTTATATCATTTAGAAAGATAAGCATGGGAAAGAAATGTGACGTGTGAAAATTCCAGAACAGCAGCTTCCAAGATACTCAAACAACCTGTCTGGTCACTAACAGTCATTCCCAAGTCAGACGGTTTTTGTAGCATTCTGTGTAAACTCTAAAGACATCAAATACATCTAAGCAAAACTGCCTTGTTAAGAGTGGTTTGGTTCAAGCTGACAGAAAAGTAACTGAAATACCCACGCATCCCCAATCTCCGAGACACAGTTTGAGTAAGTTAACCCCATGGCAGCCAACAAGGGCTGCTGCAGCATATTTCAGAGCAACACACTAGTAACCAGGGGGCTGAAAGAACATTTTTGGAATGGTCAGTGTTGAAAATCAAACAAGAGATTAACAGTTGAGCAGGAAAACATAATTTATGTAAGAACTTACCTGATAAATTCATTTCTTTCATATTAGCAAGAGTCCATGAGCTAGTGACGTATGGGATATACATTCCTACCAGGAGGGGCAAAGTTTCCCAAACCTCAAAATGCCTATAAATACACCCCTCACCACACCCACAAATCAGTTTAACGAATAGCCAAGAAGTGGGGTGATAAAAAAGTGCGAAAGCATATAAAATAAGGAATTGGAATAATTGTGCTTTATACAAAATCATAACCACCACAAAAAAAGGGCGGGCCTCATGGACTCTTGCTAATATGAAAGAAATGAATTTATCAGGTAAGTTCTTACATAAATTATGTTTTCTTTCATGTAATTAGCAAGAGTCCATGAGCTAGTGACGTATGGGATAATGACTACCCAAGAAGTGGATCTTTCCACACAAGAGTCACTCGAGAGGGAGGGATAAAATAAAGACAGCCAATTCCTGCTGAAAATAATCCACACCCAAAATAAAGTTTAACGAAAAACATAAGCAGAAGATTCAAACTGAAACCGCTGCCTGAAGTACTTTTCTACCAAAAACTGCTTCAGAAGAAGAAAATACATCAAAATGGTAGAATTTAGTAAAAGTATGCAAAGAGGACCAAGTTGCTGCTTTGCAGATCTGGTCAACCGAAGCTTCATTCCTAAACGCCCAGGAAGTAGAAACTGACCTAGTAGAATGAGCTGTAATTCTCTGAGGCGGAGTTTTACCCGACTCAACATAGGCAAGATGAATTAAAGATTTCAACCAAGATGCCAAAGAAATGGCAGAAGCTTTCTGGCCTTTTCTAGAACCGGAAAAGATAACAAATAGACTAGAAGTCTTACGAAAAGATTTCGTAAGCTTCAACATAATATTTCAAAGCTCTAACGACATCCAAAGAATGCAACGATTTCTCCTTAGAATTCTTAGGATTAGGACATAATGAAGGAACCACAATTTCTCTACTAATGTTGTTGGAATTCACAACTTTAGGTAAAAATTCAAAAGAAGTTCGCAACACCGCCTTATCCTGATGAAAAATCAGAAAAGGAGACTCACAAGAAAGAGCAGATAATTCAGAAACTCTTCTGGCAGAAGAGATGGCCAAAAGGAACAAAACTTTCCAAGAAAGTAATTTAATGTCCAATGAATGCATAGGTTCAAACGGATGAGCTTGAAGAGCTCCCAGAACCAAATTCAAACTCCAAGGAGGAGAAATTGACTTAATGACAGGTTTTATACGAACCAAAGCTTGTACAAAACAATGAATATCAGGAAGAATAGCAATCTTTCTGTGAAAAAGAACAGAAAGAGCAGAGATTTGTCCTTTCAAAGAACTTGCGGACAAACCCTTATCTAAACCATCCTGAAGGAACTGTAAAATTCTCGGTATTCTAAAAGAATGCCAGGAAAAATGATGAGGAAGACACCAAGAAATATAAGTCTTCCAGACTCTATAATATATCTCTCGAGATACAGATTTACGAGCCTGTAACATAGTATTAATCACAGAGTCAGAGAAACCTCTTTGACCAAGAATCAAGCGTTCAATCTCCATACCTTTAAATTTAAGGATTTCAGATCCTGATGGAAAAAAGGACCTTGTGACAGAAGGTCTGGTCTTAACGGAAGAGTCCACGGTTGGCAAGAGGCCATCCGGACAAGATCCGCATACCAAAACCTGTGAGGCCATGCCGGAGCTACCAGCAGAACAAACGAGCATTCCTTCAGAATCTTGGAGATTACTCTTGGAAGAAGAACTAGAGGCGGAAAGATATAGGCAGGATGATACTTCCAAGGAAGTGATAATGCATCCACTGCCTCCGCCTGAGGATCCCGGGATCTGGACAGATACCTGGGAAGTTTCTTGTTTAGATGGGACGCCATCAGATCTATTTCTGGAAGTTCCCACATTTGAACAATCTGAAGAAATACATCTGGGTGAAGAGACCATTCGCCCGGATGCAACGTTTGGCAACTGAGATAATCCGCTTCCCAATTGTCTACACCTGGGATATGAACCGCAGAGATTAGACAGGAGCTGGATTCCGCCCAAACCAAAATTCGAGATACTTCTTTCATAGCCAGAGGACTGTGAGTCCCTCCTTGATGATTGATGTATGCCACAGTTGTGACATTGTCTGTCTGAAAACAAATGAACGATTCTCTCTTCAGAAGAGGCCAAAACTGAAGAGCTCTGAAAATTGCACGGAGTTCCAAAATATTGATCGGTAATCTCACCTCCTGAGATTCCCAAACTCCTTGTGCCGTCAGAGATCCCCACACAGCTCCCCAACCTGTGAGACTTGCATCTGCTGAAATTACAGTCCAGGTCGGAAGCACAAAAGAAGCCCCCTGAATTAAACGATGGTGATCTGTCCACCATGTTAGAGAGTGTCGAACAATCGGTTTTAAAGATATTAATTGAGATATCTTCGTGTAATCCTTGCACCATTGCTTCAGCATACAGAGCTGAAGAGGTCGCATGTGAAAACGAGCAAAGGGGATCGCGTCCGATGCAGCAGTCATAAGACCTAGATTTTCCATGCATAAGGCTACCGAAGGGAATGATTGTGACTGAAGGTTTTGACAAGCTGTAATCAACTTCAGACGTCTCTTGTCTGTTAAAGACAGAGTCATGGACACTGAATCCATCTGGAAACCCAGAAAGGTTACCCTTGTCTGAGGAATCAAAGAACTTTTTGGTAAATTGATCCTCCAACCATGATCTTGAAGAAACAACACAAGTCGATTCGTATGAGATTCTGCTAAATGTAAAGACTGAGCAAGTACCAAGATATCGTCCAAATAAGGAAATACCACAATACCCTGTTCTCTGATTACAGACAGCAGGGCACCGAGAACCTTTGTAAAAATTCTTGGAGCTGTAGCTAGGCCAAACGGCAGAGCCACAAACTGGTAATGCTTGTCCAGAAACGAGAATCTCAGGAACTGATAATGATCTGGATGAATCGGAATATGCAGATATGCATCCTGTAAATCTATTGTGGACATATAATTCCCTTGCTGAACAAAAGGTAAGATAGTCCTTACAGTTACCATCTTGAACGTTGGTATCCTTACATAACGATTCAATATTTTTAGATCCAGAACTGGTCTGAAAGAATCCTCCTTCTTTGGTACAATGAAGAGATTTGAATAAAACCCCATCCCCTGTTCCGGAACTGGAACTGGCATAATTACTCCAGTCAACTCTAGATCTGAAACACATTTCAGAAATGCTTGAGCTTTTACTGGATTTACTGGGACACGGGAAAGAAAAAATCTCTTTGCAGGAGGTCTCAACTTGAAACAAATTCTGTACCCTTCTGAAACAATGCTCTGAATCCAAAGATTGTGAACAGAATTGATCCAAATTTTCTTGAAAAAAACGTAACCTGCCCCCTACCAGCTGAGCTGGAATGAGGGCCGCACCTTCATGTGGACTTAGAAGCAGGCTTTGCCTTTCTAGCTGGCTTGGATTTATTCCAGACTGGAGATGGTCTCCAAACTGAAACTGCTCCTGAGGATGAAGGATCAGGCTTTTGTTCTTTGTTGAAACGAAAGGAACGAAAACGATTATTAGCCCTGTTTTTACCTTTAGATTTTTTATCCTGTGGTAAAAAAGTTCCTTTCCCACCAGTAACAGTTGAAATAATGGAATCCAACTGAGAACCAAATAATTTGTTACCCTGGAAAGAAATGGAAAGTAAAGTTGATTTAGAAGCCATATCAGCATTCCAAGTTTTAAGCCATAAAGCTCTTCTAGCTAAAATAGCTAGAGACATAAACCTGACATCAACTCTGATAATATCAAAAATGGCATCACAGATAAAATTATTAGCATGTTGAAGAAGAATAATAATATCATGAGAATCACGATGTGTTACTTGTTGCGCTAAAGTTTCCAACCAAAAAGTTGAAGCTGCAGCAACATCAGCCAAAGATATAGCAGGTCTAAGAAGATTACCTGAACACAGATAAGCTTTTCTTAGAAAGGACTCAATTTTCCTATCTAGAGGATCCTTAAACGAAGTACCATCTGACGTAGGAATAGTAGTACGTTTAGCAAGGGTAGAAAAAGCCCCATCAACTTTAGGGATCTTGTCCCAAAATTCTAATCTGTCAGACGGCACAGGATATAATTGCTTAAAACGTTTAGAAGGAGTAAATGAATTACCCAAATTATCCCATTCTTTGGAAATTACTGCAGAAATAGCATCAGGGACAGGAAAAACTTCTGGAATAACTACAGGAGTTTTAAAAACCTTATTTAAACGTTTAGATTTAGTATCAAGAGGACCAGAATCCTCTATTTCTAAAGCAATTAGGACTTCTTTAAGTAAAGAACGAATAAATTCCATTTTAAATAAATATGAAGATTTATCAGCATCAACCTCTGAGACAGAATCCTCTGAACCAGAGGAATCATCAGAATGATGATGTTCAGTTAAAAATTAATCTGTAGGGAGAGAAGTTTTAAAAGATTTTTTACGTTTACTAGAAGGAGAAATAACAGACATAGCCTTCTTTATGGATTCAGAAACAAAATCTCTTATATTATCAGGAACATTCTGCACCTTAGATGTTGAAGGAACTGCAACAGGCAATGGTACTTTACTAAAGGAAATATTATCTGCTTTAACAAGTTTGTCATGACAATCAATACAAACAACAGCTGGAGGAATAGCTACCAAAAGTTTACAGCAGATACACTTAGCTTTGGTAGATTCAGCACTTGACAGCGATTTTCCTGTAGTATCTTCTGACTCAGATGCAACGTGAGACATCTTGCAATATGTAAGAGAAAAAACAACATATATATATAAAGCAAAATTGATCAAATTCCTTAAATGACAGTTTCAGGAATGGGAAAAAATGCCAAAGAACAAGCTTCTAGCAACCAGAAGCAATAAAAAATGAGACTGAAATAATGTGGAGACAAAAGTGACGCCCATATTTTTCGCGCCAAATAAGACGCCCACATTATTTGGCGCCTAAATGCTTTTTGGCGCCAAAAATGACGCCACATCCGGAACGCCGACATTTTTGGCGCAAAATAACGTCAAAAAATGACGCAACTTCCGGCGACACGTATGACGCCGGAAACGGAAATAGAATTTTTGCGCCAAAAAAGTCCGCGCCAAGAATGACGCAATAAAATGAAGCATTTTCATCCCCCGCGAGCCTAACAGCCCACAGGGAAAAAGTCAAATTTTAAGGTAAGAAAAAATGTTAAATTAAAATGCATTATCCCAAATATGAAACTGACTGTCTGAAAATAAGGAAAGTTGAACATTCTGAGTCAAGGCAAATAAATGTTTGAATACATATATTTAGAACTTTATAAACAAAGTGCCCAACCATAGCTAGGAGTGTCACAGAAAATAAGACTTACTTACCCCAGGACACTCATCTACATATAGTAGATAGCCAAACCAGTACTGAAACGAGAATCAGTAGAGGTAATGGTATATATAAGAGTATATCGTCGATCTGAAAAGGGAGGTAAGAGATGAATCTCTACGACCGATAACAGAGAACCTATGAAATAGACCCCTTAGAAGGAGATCACTGCATTCAAATAGGCAATACTCTCCTCACATCCCTCTGACATTCACTGCACGCTGAGAGGAAAACCGGGCTCCAACTTGCTGCGGAGCGCATATCAACGTAGAATCTAGCACAAACTTACTTCACCACCTCCATCGGAGGCAAAGTTTGTAAAACTGAATTGTGGGTGTGGTGAGGGGTGTATTTATAGGCATTTTGAGGTTTGGGAAACTTTGCCCCTCCTGGTAGGAATGTATATCCCATACGTCACTAGCTCATGGACTCTTGCTAATTACATGAAAGAAAAAGTTAACACTGCTACATCACCAATGAGGCCTACCCAGCAGCCATTAACCCCAAACCTTCCCATTTAACAGTAACACCTCTCCTCAAAACCTGACTACTACAACACCCAGCATGCCTTAGGAGGGCTACAGTTGCAGATAAATGGCTGCATCCACAATTAACGCTTGTGGACCTTCTCTGGGTTGTGGTTGTTCTGACTCGACAACAAACATCTCCATGCAATGCCATCACCTGTGTCCCTGAAGCAGGGCTCGACAAACCCAGGAGCCTGGGAGCCACTGGCTCCTAGAATTTTACCCCTGGCATTTAACTTTTTGGGTTATTCTCCATATATCTATATACAAATCCAACTGTCTGGCTCCTAAATATTCTTACTGGCTCCTAATTTTTGAACATTTTTGTCAAGCACTGCCCTGAAGTATGTCTGCACAGCAAGCAGGTTCCACACTGAACTGCATGGTGTGTCCTTATGCCAGCACTGCCAATCAGTGTGGAAACTATGTGCCAAACGGTTTGGTTTTTCTGTTTGCTACACTCATGCAATAACAGAAAAGCTTCCAGTTTCTGGAAGCATCAGATGATCTGAGGCTTGAAGGGGAGCACACTTTTTAAATTGTAAATGTGCATTAAAAATATCTATTTGCTGAATTTATCACAAAAAAAAAAAAACAAAAAAAAAAAAACACACACACACACACACACACACACACACACTACAAATAACCAAAAACAAACCACAATCACTCACTGACATAAACCAGCAAAGGTAATTTCACCACTATATGTTAAGAAAATGTATGCCAACATACAAAATATATGTAGAAAATTATGCAATTCAAATTGTATTGTCACCCCCAAATAAAATAAATTCTCCAATGCTCCTTTAAATCCAACAATTCAATTTCTTATTTACCAATATTTGAGAGCTTGTTATATTGTATGAAATACTAGAAAAATTTATAAATCTGGAACGCATTTTAGATATTGAAAAGAACACACCCCAGAAAAAAAAGCAGATAACACTAGCCTACATTATTTACAACTGTTTTACATTTTCCCCTAATGATCCCTAGCCCATCAAGAAATGAGTTATATGTACAGCAATTATCTAAATGTTTTACACTTTGTTTCCCTACTCCACCTAATTACCCATACAGACAACGGTCTTTAAACGGTTATGTTATGTTGTCTTATATTTTATAATATGTGCATTCTGCTTAACCCAACAAAGTTCATACAGTAAACAAAAAAAAACGAAAAATGATGCACACGAACGGCACTGATTGGATACTGGGGGACTGCCTGCGTTGTTAGGCATGTCCACCAGTCGGATCAACCGCCGTTTGTTTCCACAATTAAAAAGTAAGGATGTCGCAAAAATTAGGACGTTCCATGACATCCTAAAAGGCATTTAAGCCCAGCCTTCTTAGGATGGCATGGAACGTCCCAACAGCATCTAAGGTTTCATAAAGTTGGAAACTTTATTAAAAAAAAAAAAAAAAAATCAGGTTTCCAAAAATATATGACAAACATTCCCTTTGTGTAATGTCTTAATCATATGCTGCTTCTCTTCTACTGAAGAATTCTCTTCTACAGCATCCAATATTGAAATGTACCGAGAAACCAAAACAGAAGCACAACACCAAATCAAGGGTTTTATAATTAAAATACACAAAGGAAGTACCTTCAATGCACTGATACAAAACCAAAATGTCACTCAAAACAAGTCCCTCCAACACATTAGTACTCCATCCAGTCTGTGGTGGTGGCAGAGGAATCCAGAGGGCCCTCCCTGCAATACAGGCAGGTACCAAGGCCTGAGAGGGACACACCCTCAGGCCTCTGTACCAATCTGTATTGCCAAAATCTGTGCCGTCAGGTAGAATCTCCTATTGTGGAGGAGAACTGTAATAACCAGACAGAATTCTGGAATCCTTGGTCGCCAACACCACAGACCGAAACCAGAATTAAAGCGATTAAGGGACCTGCTTTGTCCAAAATTTAGTTTTATATCAGTAAGTGCATTGACTATACTTTTAATAATACAACCCTTGAATCAGAGTTGAGCTTCTGTTTTGGTTTCTAAGTGTTTTGGAACCTTTCCAGTTGATTCACTAAATATTTCTTTGTATGGTCTTAGTCTTTAATACTTAAAGGGACACTGAACCCAAATGTTTAGATTTGTGATTCAGACAGAGCATGCAATTTTAAGCAACTTTTCTAATCTACTCCAATTAGCAAATGTTCTTCATTCTCTTGGTATCTTTATTTGAAAGGCAAGAATGTAAGTTTAGATGCCGGCCCATTTTTGGTGAACAACCTGGGTTGTTCTTGCTGATTGATGGATAAATTCATCCACCAATAAACAAGTGTTGTCCAGGGTCTGGACTTTCTTTCTCAAATAAAGAGAATGAATAAAAATTAATAGAAGTAAATTAGAAAGTTGCTTAAAATCGCATGCTCTATCTGAATCACGAAAGAAAAAAATTGGGTTCAGTATCTCTTTAGGACAAATTAAGTGCCCGGTTTTAATAATCCTTTTATTATCATCAAAATTGACATTTCAAGCATTTCCTTCAAAAACTTACCTTTTAATCCTAAGAGCCGCTGCAGCGCTTCCTCCGCCCGTCGCAAGCCCGCAGGTCCAAAATGAAGAATCCGGCTTCATAGAATCACAGCGTTCCCTCAGGTCATGATCCCCCTCGGGGGGGGGGGGGGGGGCACGCCGTGATTAGAGGCGTAAGAGGCTTCCGACGGCCGGAGGAATCGATGGAGCAGCTTTCAGGATTAAAAAGGTACGTTTTTGAAGAAAACGCTTGAAATGTCAATTTTGATGAATTTAGTGCCCTTGTTTTTAATAGGATTATTAGAAACCGGGCACTATTTCGTCAAAATTGACCTTCACTTTAAATCAAACCACTTGCAGTGTCTGAAATCCAGTCATTGGTTCCTCTAAGCAACTAATGATGAGAAAAACAAAATTTATGCTTACCTGATAAATTTCTCTCTTGTGGTGTATCCAGTCCACGGGTTCATCCATTACTTGTGGGATACTCTCCTTCCCAACAGGAAGTTGCAAGAGAACACCCACAGCAGAGCTGTCTATATAGCTCCTCCCCTAACCTCCAGTCATTCGACCGAAGACAAGTAAGAAAAAGGAGAAACTATAGGGTGCAGTGGTGACTGTAGTTTAAAAAATAAAAACACCTGCCTTAAAGTGACAGGGCGGGCCGTGGACTGGATACACCACAAGAGAAAGAAATTTATCAGGTAAGCATAATTTTTTTTTTCTCTTGTAAGGTGTATCCAGTCCACGGGTTCATCCATTACTTGTGGGATACCAATACCAAAGCTTTAGGACACGGATGAAGGGAGGGACAAGGCAGGCGCTTAAACGGAAGGCGCCACTGCCTGTAAGACCTTTCTCCCAAAAAAAGCCTCCGAGGAAGCAAAAGTATGAAATTTGTAGAAATTAGAAAAAGTATGGAAGCGAAGACCAAGTCGCTGCCTTACAAATCTGTTCAACAGAGGCCTCATGTTTAAAAGCCCATGTGGAAGCTACCGCTCTAGTAGAATGAGCTGTAATTCTTTCAGGAGGCTGCTGGCCAGCAGTCTCATAAGCTAAACGGATTATGCTTCTCAGGCAAAAAGAAAGAAGTTGCCGAAGCCTTTTTGCCTCTCCTCTTTCCAGAGTAGACAACAAACAATGCAGATGTTTGACGAAAAACAGAATTTATGTTTACCTGATAAATTTCTTTCTCCAACGGTGTGTCCGGTCCACGGCGTCATCCTTACTTGTGGGATATTCTCTTCCCCAACAGGAAATGGCAAAGAGCCCAGCAAAGCTGGTCACATGATCCCTCCTAGGCTCCGCCTACCCCAGTCATTCGACCGACGTTAAGGAGGAATATTTGCATAGGAGAAACCATATGGTACCGTGGTGACTGTAGTTAAAGAAAATAAAATATCAGACCTGATTAAAAAAAACCAGGGCGGGCCGTGGACCGGACACACCGTTGGAGAAAGAAATTTATCAGGTAAACATAAATTCTGTTTTCTCCAACATAGGTGTGTCCGGTCCACGGCGTCATCCTTACTTGTGGGAACCAATACCAAAGCTTTAGGACACGGATGAAGGGAGGGAGCAAATCAGGTCACCTAAATGGAAGGCACCACGGCTTGCAAAACCTTTCTCCCAAAAATAGCCTCAGAAGAAGCAAAAGTATCAAACTTGTAAAATTTGGTAAAAGTGTGCAGTGAAGACCAAGTCGCTGCCCTACATATCTGATCAACAGAAGCCTCGTTCTTGAAGGCCCATGTGGAAGCCACAGCCCTAGTGGAATGAGCTGTGATTCTTTCGGGAGGCTGCCGTCCGGCAGTCTCGTAAGCCAATCTGATGATGCTTTTAATCCAAAAAGAGAGAGAGGTAGAAGTTGCTTTTTGACCTCTCCTTTTACCTGAATAAACAACAAACAAGGAAGATGTTTGTCTAAAATCCTTTGTAGCATCTAAATAGAATTTTAGAGCGCGAACAACATCCAAATTGTGCAACAAACGTTCCTTCTTTGAAACTGGTTTTGGACACAGAGAAGGTACGATAATCTCCTGGTTAATGTTTTTGTTAGAAACAACTTTTGGAAGAAAACCAGGTTTAGTACGTAAAACCACCTTATCTGCATGGAACACCAGATAAGGAGGAGAACACTGCAGAGCAGATAATTCTGAGACTCTTCTAGCAGAAGAAATCGCAACTAAAAACAAAACTTTCCAAGATAATAACTTGATATCAACGGAATGTAAGGGTTCAAACGGAACCCCCTGAAGAACTGAAAGAACTAAATTGAGACTCCAAGGAGGAGTCAAAGGTTTGTAAACAGGCTTGATTCTAACCAGAGCCTGAACAAAGGCTTGAACATCTGGCACAGCTGCCAGCTTTTTGTGAAGTAATACCGACAAGGCAGAAATCTGTCCCTTCAGGGAACTAGCAGATAATCCTTTGTCCAATCCTTCTTGAAGGAAGGATAGAATCCTAGGAATCTTAACCTTGTCCCAAGGGAATCCTTTAGATTCACACCAACAGATATATTTTTTCCAAATTTTGTGGTAAATCTTTCTAGTCACAGGCTTTCTGGCCTGAACCAGAGTATCGATAACAGAATCTGAGAATCCTCGCTTCGATAAAATCAAGCGTTCAATCTCCAAGCAGTCAGCTGGAGTGAAACCAGATTCGGATGTTCGAACGGACCCTGAACAAGAAGGTCTCGTCTCAAAGGTAGCTTCCAAGGTGGAGCCGATGACATATTCACCAGATCTGCATACCAAGTCCTGCGTGGCCACGCAGGAGCTATCAAGATCACCGACGCCCTCTCCTGCTTGATCCTGGCTATCAGCCTGGGGATGAGAGGAAATGGCGGGAACACATAAGCTAGTTTGAAGGTCCAAGGTGCTACTAGTGCATCCACTAGAGCCGCCTTGGGGTCCCTGGATCTGGCCCCGTAGCAAGGAACTTTGAAGTTCTGACGAGAGGCCATCAGATCCATGTCTGGAATGCCCCACAGGTGAGTGACTTGGGCAAAGATTTCCGGATGGAGTTCCCACTCCCCCGGATGCAATGTCTGCCGACTCAGAAAATCCGCTTCCCAATTTTCCACTCCTGGGATGTGGATAGCAGACAGGTGGCAGGAGTGAGACTCCGCCCAAAGAATAATTTTGGTTACTTCTTCCATCGCTAGGGAACTTCTTGTTCCCCCCTGATGGTTGATGTACGCAACAGTCGTCATGTTGTCTGATTGAAACCGTATGAACCTGGTCCTCGCAAGCTGGGGCCAGGCCTGGAGAGCATTGAATATCGCTCTCAGTTCCAGAATATTTATCGGTAGAAGAGATTCTTCCCGAGACCAAAGACCCTGAGCTTTCAGGGATCCCCAGACCGCGCCCCAGCCTATCAGACTGGCGTCGGTCGTGACAATGACCCACTCTGGTCTGTGGAACATCATCCCTTGAGACAGATTGTCCAGGGACAGCCACCAACGGAGTGAGTCTCTGGTCCTCTGATTTACTTGTATCTTCGGAGACAAGTCTGTATAGTCCCCATTCCACTGACTGAGCATGCACAGTTGTAATGGTCTTAGATGAATGCGCGCAAAAGGAACTATGTCCATCGCCGCCACCATCAAACCGATCACTTCCATGCACTGAGCTATGGAAGGAAGAGGAACGGAATGAAGTATCCGACAAGAGTCCAGAAGCTTTGTTTTTCTGGCCTCTGTTAGAAAGATCCTCATTTCTAAGGAGTCTATAATTGTTCCCAAGAAGGGAACCCTTGTTGACGGGGATAGAGAACTCTTTTCCACGTTCACTTTCCAGCCGTGAGATCTGAGAAAGGCCAGGACAATGTCCGTGTGAGCCTTTGCTTGAGGAAGGGACGACGCTTGAATCAGAATGTCGTCCAGGTAAGGTACTACTGCAATGCCCCTTGGTCTTAGCACCGCTAGAAGGGACCCTAGTACCTTTGTGAAAATCCTTGGAGCAGTGGCTAATCCGAAAGGAAGCGCCACGAACTGGTAATGTTTGTCCAGGAATGCAAACCTTAGGAACCGATGATGTTCCTTGTGGATAGGAATATGTAGATACGCATCCTTTAAATCCACCGTGGTCATGAATTGACCTTCCTGGATGGAAGGAAGGATAGTTCGAATGGTTTCCATCTTGAACGATGGGACCTTGAGAAATTTGTTTAAGATCTTGAGATCTAGAATTGGTCTGAACGTTCCCTCTTTTTTGGGAACTATGAACAGATTGGAGTAGAACCCCATCCCTTGTTCTCTTAATGGAACAGGATGAATCACTCCCATTTTTAACAGGTCTTCTACACAATGTAAGAACGCCTGTCTTTTTATGTGGTCTGAAGACAACTGCGACCTGTGGAACCTCCCCCTTGGGGGAAGTCCCTTGAATTCCAGAAGATAACCCTGGGAGACTATTTCTAGCGCCCAAGGATCCAGAACATCTCTTGCCCAAGCCTGAGCGAAGAGAGAGAGTCTGCCCCCCACCAGATCCGGTCCCGGATCGGGGGCCAATATTTCATGCTGTCTTGGTAGCAGTGGCAGGTTTCTTGGCCTGCCTTCCCTTGTTCCAGCCTTGCATTGGTCTCCAAGCTGGCTTGGCTTGAGAAGTATTACCCTCTTGCTTAGAGGACGTAGCACCTTGGGCTGGTCCGTTTTTACGAAAGGGACGAAAATTAGGTCTATTTTTTGCCTTGAAAGGCCGATCCTGAGGAAGGGCGTGGCCCTTACCCCCAGTGATATCAGAGATAATCTCTTTCAAGTCAGGACCAAACAACGTTTTCCCCTTGAAAGGAATGTTTAGTAGCTTGTTCTTGGAAGACGCATCAGCCGACCAAGATTTCAACCAAAGCGCTCTGCGCGCCACAATAGCAAACCCAGAGTTCTTAGCCGCTAACTTAGCCAATTGCAAAGAGGCGTCTAGAGTGAAAGAATTAGCCAATTTTAGAGCATTGATTCTGTCCATAATCTCCTCATAAGGAGGAGAGTCACTATCGAGCACCTTAAGCAGTTCATCAAACCAGAAATATGCGGCAGTAGTGACAGGGACAATGCATGAAATGGGTTGTAGAAGGTAACCCTGCTGAACAAACATCTTTTTAAGCAAACCTTCTAATTTTTTATCCATAGGATCTTTGAAAGCACAACTATCCTCTATTGGAATAGTGGTGCGTTTGTTTAAAGTAGAAACCGCTCCCTCGACCTTGGGGACTGACTGCCATAAGTCCTTTCTGGGGTCGACCATAGGAAACAATTTTTTAAATATGGGGGGAGGGACGAAAGGAATACCGGGCCTTTCCCATTCTTTATTAACAATGTCCGCCACCCGCTTGGGTATAGGAAAAGCTTCTGGGAGCCCCGGCACCTCTAGGAACTTGTCCATTTTACATAGTTTCTCTGGGATGACTAAATTTTCACAATCATCCAGAGTGGATAATACCTCCTTTAGCAAAATGCGGAGATGTTCCAATTTAAATTTAAATGTAATCACATCAGATTCAGCCTGCTGAGAAATGTTCCCTAAATCAGTAATTTCTCCCTCAGACAAAACCTCCCTGGCCCCCTCAGATTGGGTTAGGGGCCCTTCAGAGATATTAATATCAGCGTCGTCATGCTCTTCAGTAACTAAAACAGAGCAGCCACGCTTACGCTGACAAGGGTTCATTTTGGCTAAAATGTTTTTGACAGAATTATCCATTACAGCCGTTAATTGTTGCATAGTAAGGAGTATTGGCGCGCTAGATGTACTAGGGGCCTCCTGAGTGGGCAAGACTCGTGTAGACGAAGGAGGGAATGATGCAGTACCATGCTTACTCCCCTCACTTGAGGAATCATCTTGGGCATCATTGTCATTATCACATAAATCACATTTATTTAAATGAATAGGAATTCTGGCTTCCCCACATTCAGAACACAGTCTATCTGGTAGTTCAGACATGTTAAACAGGCATAAACTTGATCAGAAAGTACAAAAAACGTTTTAAAATAAAACCGTTACTGTCACTTTAAATTTTAAACTGAACACACTTTATTACTGCAATTGCGAAAAAACATGAAGGAATTGTTCAAAATTCACCAAATTTTCACCACAGCGTCTTAAAGCCTTGAAAATATTGCACACCAATTTTGGAAGCTTTAACCCTTAAAATAACGGAACCGGAGCCGTTTTAAGCTTTAAACCCCTTTACAGTCCCTGGTATCTGCTTTGCTGAGACCCAACCAAACCCAAAGGGGAATACGATACCAAATGACGCCTTCAGAAGTCTTTTATAAGTATCAGAGCTCCTCTCACATGCGACTGCATGCCATGCCTCTCAAAAACAAGTGCGCAACACCGGCGCGAAAATGAGACTCTGCCTATGCTTGGGGAAAGCCCCTAAAGAATAAGGTGTCTAAAACAGTGCCTGCCGATATTATTATATCAAAATACCCAGATAAAATGATTCCTCAGGGCTAAATATGTGTTAATAATCAATCGATTTAGCCCAGAAAAAGTCTACAGTTTAAATAAGCCCTTGTGAAGCCCTTATTTACAATCGTAATAAACATGGCTTACCGGATCCCATAGGGAAAATGACAGCTTCCAGCATTACATCGTCTTGTTAGAATGTGTCATACCTCAAGCAGCAAGAGACTGCAAACTGTTCCCCCAACTGAAGTTAAATGCTCTCAACAGTCCTGTGTGGAACAGCCATGGATTTTAGTTACGGTTGCTAAAATCATTTTCCTCATACAAACAGAATTCTTCATCTCTTTTCTGTTTCTGAGTAAATAGTACGTACCAGCACTATTTGAAAATAACAAACTCTTGATTGAATAATGAAAAACTACAGTTAAACACTAAAAAACTCTAAGCCATCTCCGTGGAGATGTTGCCTGTACAACGGCAAAGAGAATGACTGGGGTAGGCGGAGCCTAGGAGGGATCATGTGACCAGCTTTGCTGGGCTCTTTGCCATTTCCTGTTGGGGAAGAGAATATCCCACAAGTAAGGATGACGCCGTGGACCGGACACACCTATGTTGGAGAAATCCTTAGTAGCTTGCAAATAAAACGTTAAAGCACGAACCACGTCAAGATTGTGTAACAGGCGTTCCTTCTTTGAAGGATTAGGACACAGTGACCGAACAACAATTTTCTGATTGATATTCCTATTAGATACTACCTTAGGAAGAAACTCAGGTTTGGTATGCAAAACTACCTTATCTGCATGGAAGATCAGATAAGGGGAATCACACTGTAAGGCAGATAACTCTGAAACTCTTCGAGCCGAAGAGATAGCTACTAAAAACAGAACTTTCCGAGATAAAAGCTTGATATCTATGGAATGCAAAGGTTCAAACGGAACCCCTTGAAGAACTTTAAGAATTAAATTTAAACTCCATGGCGGAGCAACAGGTTTAAACACAGGCCTGATTCTAACCAAAGCCTGACAAAACGCCTGAACGTCTGGGACATCAGCCAGACGCTTGTGCAAAAGAATAGACAGAGCAGAAATCTGTCCCTTTAAGGAACTAGCCGATAATCCCTTTTCCAATCCTTCTTGGAGAAAAGATAGTATCCTAGGAATCCTGACCATCCTCCACGAGTAACCCTTGGATTCACACCAATGAAGATATTTACACCATATCTTATGATAGATTTTCCTAGTGACAGGCTTTCGAGCCTGAATCAAGGTATCAATGACCGACTCAGAGAAACCACGTTTTGATAAAATCAAGCGTTCAATCTCCAAGCAGTCCGACGCCGAGAAACTAGATTTGGATGTTTGAATGGACCTTGGAGTAGAAGGTCCTGCCTCAGCGGCAAAGTCCATGGTGGAAAGGATGACATGTCCACCAGATCTGCAAACCAAGCCAGGCTGAAGGACCAGGGCACTGCTAGAGCATCTATCAGCGTTGCCTGGGGATCCCTTGACCTGGACCAGTAACGAGGAAGCTTGGCGTTCTGACGAGACGCCATTAGATCCAGTTCTGGTTTGCCCCATAGTTGAATCAGCTGGGCAAATACCTCCGGATGGAGCTCCCACTCCCCCGGATGAAAGGTCTGCCGACTTAGGAAATCCGCCTCACAGTTCTCTATTCCTAGGATATGGATAGCCGAGAGATGGCAAGAGTGAACCTCTGCCCATAGAATTATCTTGGAAACCTCCATCATTGCCAGGGGGCTCCTTGTTCCCCCCTGATGGTTGATATAGGCTACAGTCGTGATATTGTCCGACTGAAATCTGATGAATCTGACTGCAGTTAGTTGAGGCCAAGCCTGAAGAGCATTGAATATCGCTCTTAGCTCCAGAATGTTTATCGGAAGAAGGGCATCCTCCTGAGTCCACGAACCCTGAGCCTTCAGGGAATTCCAGACTGGGCCCCAGCCCAGAAGACTGGCATCTGTCGTCACTATAGTCCACTCTGGCCTGCGGAAACTCATTCCCCTGGACAGATGGACCCGAGAGAACCACCAGAGAAGAGAATCCCTGGTCTCTTAATCCAGATTTAGCAGAGGGGACAAATCTGTGTAGTCCCCATTCCACTGATTGAGCATGCAAAGTTGCAGTGGTCTGAGATGTAGGCGGGCAAACGGAACTATGTCCATTGCCGTTACCATTAGGCCGATCATTTCCATACACTGAGCCACTGACGGCCGAGAAGTGGAATGAAGAGCACGGCAGGAAGTTAGAAGCTTTGATATCCTGACCTCTGTCAGAAAATTTTTAATTTCTACTGAATCTATCAGAGTTCCTAGGAAGGAAACTCTTGTGAGAAGGGAGAGAGAACTCTTTTCTCTGTTCACTTTCCACCCGTGAGAACTCAGAAAGGCCAGAACAATGTCCGTATGGGACTTGGCAATTTGAAAAGTTGACGCCTGGATTAGAATGTCGTCTAAGTAAGGAGCCACCGCTATGCCCCGCGGCCTTAGAACCGCCAGAAGGGACCCTAGAACCTTCGTAAAGATTCTTGGCGCCGTGGCTAACCCAAAGGGAAGAGCCATAAACTGGTAATGCCTCTCTAGGAAGGCGAACCTGAGGAACTGATGATGATCTCTGTGAATCGGAATGTGGAGATAAGCATCCTTTAAGTCCACGGTAGTCATATATTGACCCTCCTGGATCATAGGGAGGATGGTTCGGATTGTCTCCATCTTGAAGGATGGGACCCTGAGAAATTTGTTTAGGATTTTGAGATCCAAGATTGGTCTGAAAGTTCCCTCTTTTTTGGGAACTATAAACAGATTTGAATAGAAGCCCTGCCCCTGTTCCTCCCTTGGAACTGGGTGGATCACTCCCATAACCAGTAGGTCTTGAACGCAACGTAAGAATGCCTCTCTCTTTATCTGGTTTGCAGATAATTGTGAGAGATGAAATCTCCCCTTTGGAGATGAACCTTTGAATTCCAGAAGATATCCCTGGGAAACAATCTCTAGTGCCCAGGGATCCTGGACGTCTCTTGCCCAAGCCTGGGCGAAGAGAGAGAGAGAGAGAGAGAGAGAGAGAGAGAGAGAGAGAGAGAGTCTGCCCAGACTAGATCCGGTCCCGGATCGGGGGCTACTCCTTCATGCTGTCTTAGAGGCAGCAGCAGGTTTTTTGGCCTGCTTCCCCTTGTTCCAAGCCTGGTTAGGTCTCCAGACTGGTTTGGACTGGGCGAAATTTCTCTCTTGTTTTGCATTAGAGGAAGCTAAAGCTGCGCCACTCTTGAAGTTTCGAAAGGAACGAAAATTACTCTGCTTGGTCCTTAATTTATTGGACCTATCCTGAGGAAGGGCGTGACCTTTTTCTCCGGTAATATCAGAGATGATCTCCTTCAGGCCGGGCCCAAATAGGGTCTGTCCTTTGAAGGGGATGTTAGGAAGCTTAGTCTTTGAAGTAACGTCTGCTGCCCAGGACTTAAGCCATAGCGCCCTACGTGCCAGAATGGCAAAACCTGAAATCTTAGCCGTTAGCTTGGTTAAATGAAAAACGGCGTCAGAAATAAAGGAATTAGCTAACTTAAGAGCTTTAATCCTGTCTAAAATATCATCTAACGGGGTCTCCACCTGTAGAGCCTCCTCAAGAGACTCGAACCAAAAAGCCGCTGCAGCAGTAACTGGGGCAATGCATGCAAGAGGCTGGAGAATAAAACCTTGATGTATAAAAATTTTCTAAAGGAGACCCTCCAATTTTTTATCCATTGGATCTAGGAAAGTACAACTGTCCTCGACGGGGATAGTTGTACGCTTAGCTAGGGTAGAGACTGCTCCCTCCACCTTAGGGACCGTCTGTCACGAGTCCCGTATGGCGGCATCTATGGGTATAGGAAAAACATCGGGGGGCACCGGAACCTCTAGGAACTTGTCCATCTTACCTAATTTCTCTGGAATGACCAAATTGTCACAATCATCCAGAGTAGATAATACCTCCTTAAGTAGTGCGTGGAGATGTTCTAATTGCAACGGCAAAGAAAATGACTGGGGTAGGCGGAGCCTAGGAGGGACTATATGGCCAGCTTTGCTGGGCTCTTTGCCATTTCCTGTTGGGGAGGAGAATATCCCACAAGTAAGGATGACGCCGTGGACCAGACACACCTATGTTGGAGAAAGAATTACACACAATATCTAACTTACTACCAAGTTCCTTTAGATATGTGGAGAATGCCGTTCCTGATGTTAGAGGTTTGGGTCCCAGGACAATTCTACCCATAAGTCTTTGTTACATATTTAAACCAAACTTTCTTTGTCTTGTCAAAGACAACGCCTTGGTTATAATTTACAACAACTCCAGCCAATGCAAACAAATCTTAGCTCCCAGTATCAGTCTCCAAGGGGAGGAGCGTTCTGCATCCCTACACACAGTTACACTAGGCTAAGAGAGGAGGGGGGAAGGAGGGGGTCTCAGCTTACATCTTTTCTGAAAGCAGATTTCACACACAGAAAGAGACAATTCACAATAACCTTTTCCAGGCTGAAACACAATACCACCTCTGCCGGATAGCCAATTCAGGTATCAACTACTCCACATGATTGTATCATGACAAGAAGGCTGCTAAATGCCACTGCGCACCACACGTGTATTAAGCACAGCAGTGAAGGGGTTAATTAGGGAGCTTCTAGGGTTAATTTTAGCTTTAGTGTAGTAGACAACCCCAAGTATTGATCTAGGCCCATTTTGGTATTATTCATGCCACTATTTCACCGCCAAATGCGATCAAATTAAAACAAAAAACAGAATTTATGTTTACCTGATAAATTACTTTCTCCAACGGTGTGTCCGGTCCACGGCGTCATCCTTACTTGTGGGATATTCTCTTCCCCAACAGGAAATGGCAAAGAGCCCAGCAAAGCTGGTCACATGATCCCTCCTAGGCTCCGCCTACCCCAGTCATTCGACCGACGTTAAGGAGGAATATTTGCATAGGAGAAACCATATGGTACCGTGGTGACTGTAGTTAAAGAAAATAAATTATCAGACCTGATTAAAAAAAAAACCAGGGCGGGCCGTGGACCGGACACACCGTTGGAGAAAGTAATTTATCAGGTAAACATAAATTCTGTTTTCTCCAACATAGGTGTGTCCGGTCCACGGCGTCATCCTTACTTGTGGGAACCAATACCAAAGCTTTAGGACACGGATGAAGGGAGGGAGCAAATCAGGTCACCTAAATGGAAGGCACCACGGCTTGCAAAACCTTTCTCCCAAAAATAGCCTCAGAAGAAGCAAAAGTATCAAACTTGTAAAATTTGGTAAAAGTGTGCAGTGAAGACCAAGTCGCTGCCCTACATATCTGATCAACAGAAGCCTCGTTCTTGAAGGCCCATGTGGAAGCCACAGCCCTAGTGGAATGAGCTGTGATTCTTTCGGGAGGCTGCCGTCCGGCAGTCTCATAAGCCAATCTGATGATGCTTTTAATCCAAAAAGAGAGAGAGGTAGAAGTTGCTTTTTGACCTCTCCTTTTACCGGAATAAACAACAAACAAGGAAGATGTTTGTCTAAAATCCTTTGTAGCATCTAAATAGAATTTTAGAGCGCGAACAACATCCAAATTGTGCAACAAACGTTCCTTCTTCGAAACTGGTTTCGGACACAGAGAAGGTACGATAATCTCCTGGTTAATGTTTTTGTTAGAAACAACTTTTGGAAGAAAACCAGGTTTAGTACGTAAAACCACCTTATCTGCATGGAACACCAGATAAGGAGGAGAACACTGCAGAGCAGATAATTCCGAAACTCTTCTAGCAGAAGAAATTGCAACTAAAAACAAAACTTTCCAAGATAATAACTTAATATCAACGGAATGCAAGGGTTCAAACGGAACCCCCTGAAGAACTGAAAGAACTAAATTGAGACTCCAAGGAGGAGTCAAAGGTTTGTAAACAGGCTTAATTCTAACCAGAGCCTGAACAAAAGCTTGAACATCTGGCACAGCGGCCAGCTTTTTGTGAAGTAACACAGACAAGGCAGAAATCTGTCCCTTCAGGGAACTTGCAGATAAACCTTTTTCCAATCCTTCTTGAAGGAAGGATAGAATCCTAGGAATCTTAACCTTGTCCCAAGGGAATCCTTTAGATTCACACCAACAGATATATTTTTTCCAAATTTTGTGGTAAATCTTTCTAGTTACAGGCTTTCTGGCCTGAACAAGAGTATCGATAACAGGATCTGAGAACCCTCGCTTCGATAAGATCAAGCGTTCAATCTCCAAGCAGTCAGCTGGAGTGAAACCAGATTCGGATGTTCGAACGGACCCTGAACAAGAAGGTCTCGTCTCAAAGGTAGCTTCCAAGGTGGAGCCGATGACATATTCACCAGATCTGCATACCAAGTCCTGCGTGGCCACGCAGGAGCTATCAAGATCACCGACGCCCTCTCCTGATTGATCCTGGCTACCAGCCTGGGGATGAGAGGAAACGGCGGGAACACATAAGCTAGTTTGAAGGTCCAAGGTTCTACTAGTGCATCCACTAGAGCCGCCTTGGGATCCCTGGATCTGGACCCGTAGCAAGGAACTTTGAAGTTCTGACGAGAGGCCATCAGATCCATGTCTGGAATGCCCCACAGCTGAGTGACTTGGGCAAAGATTTCCGGATGGAGTTCCCACTCCCCCGGATGCAATGTCTGACGACTCAGAAAATCCGCTTCCCAATTTTCCACTCCTGGGATGTGGATAGCAGACAGGTGGCAGGAGTGAAACTCCGCCCATAGAATGATTTTGGTCACTTCTTCCATCGCCAGGGAACTCCTTGTTCCCCCCTGATGGTTGATGTACGCAACAGTTGTCATGTTGTCTGATTGAAACCGTATGAACTTGGCCCTCGCTAGCTGAGGCCAAGCCTTGAGAGCATTGAATATCGCTCTCAGTTCCAGAATATTTATCGGTAGAAGAGATTCTTCCCGAGACCAAAGACCCTGAGCTTTCAGGGATCCCCAGACCGCGCCCCAGCCCATCAGACTGGCGTCGGTCGTGACAATGACCCACTCTGGTCTGCGGAATGTCATCCCTCGTGACAGGTTGTCCAGGGACAGCCACCAACGGAGTGAGTCTCTGGTCCTCTGATTTACTTGTATCTTCGGAGACAAGTCTGTATAGTCCCCATTCCACTGACTGAGCATGCACAGTTGTAATGGTCTTAGATGAATGCGTGCAAAAGGAACTATGTCCATTGCCGCTACCATCAACCCGATCACTTCCATGCACTGAGCTATGGAAGGAAGAGGAACGGAATGAAGTATCCGACAAGAGTCTAGAAGTTTTGTTTTTCTGGCCTCTGTCAGAAAAATCCTCATTTCTAAGGAGTCTATTATGGTTCCCAAGAAGGGAACCCTTGTTGACGGAGATAGAGAACTCTTTTCCACGTTCACTTTCCATCCGTGAGATCTGAGAAAGGCCAGGACAATGTCCGTGTGAGCCTTTGCTTGAGGAAGGGACGACGCTTGAATCAGAATGTCGTCCAAGTAAGGTACTACAGCAATGCCCCTTGGTCTTAGCACAGCTAGAAGGGACCCTAGTACCTTTTTGAAAATCCTTGGAGCAGTGGCTAATCCGAAAGGAAGCGCCACGAACTGGTAATGTTTGTCCAGGAATGCGAACCTCAGGAACCGATGATGTTCCTTGTGGATAGGAATATGTAGATACGCATCCTTTAAATCCACCGTGGTCATGAATTGACCTTCCTGGATGGAAGGAAGAATTGTTCGAATGGTTTCCATCTTGAACGATGGAACCTTGAGAAACTTGTTTAAGATCTTGAGATCTAAGATTGGTCTGAACGTTCCCTCTTTCTTGGGAACTATGAACAGATTGGAGTAGAACCCCATCCCTTGTTCTCTTAATGGAACAGGATGAATCACTCCCATTTTTAACAGGTCTTCTACACAATGTAAGAATGCCTGTCTTTTTATGTGGTCTGAAGACAACTGAGACCTGTGGAACCTCCCCCTTGGGGGAAGTCCCTTGAATTCCAGAAGATAACCTTGGGAGACTATTTCTAGCGCCCAAGGATCCAGAACATCTCTTGCCCAAGCCTGAGCGAAGAGAGAGAGTCTGCCCCCCACCAGATCCGGTCCCGGATCGGGGGCCAACATTTCATGCTGTCTTGGTAGCAGTGGCAGGTTTCTTGGCCTGCATTCCCTTGTTCCAGCCTTGCATTGGTCTCCAAGCTGGCTTGGCTTGAGAAGAATTACCCTCTTGCTTAGAGGACGTAGCACCTTGGGCTGGTCCGTTTCTACGAAAGGGACGAAAATTAGGTTTATTTTTTGCCTTGAAAGGCCGATCCTGAGGAAGGGCGTGGCCCTTACCCCCAGTGATATCAGAGATAATCTCTTTCAAGTCAGGGCCAAACAGCGTTTTCCCCTTGAAAGGAATGTTAAGTAGCTTGTTCTTGGAAGACGCATCAGCCGACCAAGATTTCAACCAAAGCGCTCTGCGCGCCACAATAGCAAACCCAGAATTCTTAGCCGCTAACCTAGCCAATTGCAAAGTGGCGTCTAGGGTGAAAGAATTAGCCAATTTGAGAGCATTGATTCTGTCCATAATCTCCTCAAAAGGAGGAGAATCACTATCGACCGCCTTTATCAGCTCATCGAACCAGAAACATGCGGCTGTAGCGACAGGGACAATGCATGAAATTGGTTGTAGAAGGTAACCCTGCTGAACAAACATCTTTTTAAGCAAACCTTCTAATTTTTTATCCATAGGATCTTTGAAAGCACAACTATCCTCTATGGGTATAGTGGTGCGTTTGTTTAAAGTGGAAACCGCTCCCTCGACCTTGGGGACTGTCTGCCATAAGTCCTTTCTGGGGTCGACCATAGGAAACAATTTTTTAAATATGGGGGGAGGGACGAAAGGAATACCGGGCCTTTCCCATTCTTTATTAACAATGTCCGCCACCCGCTTGGGTATAGGAAAAGCTTCTGAGAGCCCCGGCACCTCTAGGAACTTGTCCATTTTACATAGTTTATCTGGGATGACCAACTTGTCACAATCATCCAGAGTGGATAATACCTCCTTAAGCAGAATGCGGAGATGTTCCAACTTAAATTTAAATACAATCACATCAGGTTCAGCTTGTTGAGAAATGTTCCCTGAATCAGTAATTTCTCCCTCAGACAAAACCTCCCTGGCCCCATCAGACTGGGTTAGGGGCCCTTCAGAAATATTATTATCAGCGTCGTCATGCTCTTCAGTATCTAAAACAGAGCAGTCGCGCTTACGCTGATAAGTGTTCATTTTGGCTAAAATGTTTTTGACAGAATTATCCATTACAGCCGTTAATTGTTGCATAGTAAGGAGTATTGGCGCGCTAGATGTACTAGGGGCCTCCTGAGTGGGCAAGACTCGTGTAGACGAAGGAGGGAATGATGCAGTACCATGCTTACTCCCCTCACTTGAGGAATCATCTTGGGCATCATTGTCATTGTCACATAAATCACATTTATTTAAATGAATAGGAATTCTGGCTTCCCCACATTCAGAACACAGTCTATCTGGTAGTTCAGACATGTTAAACAGGCATAAACTTGATAACAAAGTACAAAAAACGTTTTAAAATAAAACCGTTACTGTCACTTTAAATTTTAAACAGAACACACTTTATTACTGCAATTGCGAAAAAACATGAAGGAATTGTTCAAAATTCACCAAATTTTCACCACAGTGTCTTAAAGCCTTAAAAGTATTGCACACCAAATTTGGAAGCTTTAACCCTTAAAATAACGGAACCGGAGCCGTTTTGAACTTTAACCCCTTTACGGTCCCTGGTATCTGCTTTGCTGAGACCCAACCAAGCCCCAAGGGGAATACGATACCAAATGACGCCTTCAGAAAGTCTTTTCTAAGTATCAGAGCTCCTCTCACATGCGACTGCATGCCATGCCTCTCAAAAACAAGTGCGCAACACCGGCGCGAAAATGAGGCTCTGCCTATGCTTTGGGAAAGCCCCTAAAGAATAAGGTGTCTAAAACAGTGCCTGCCGATAATATTATATCAAAATACCCAGATAAAATGATTCCTCAAGGCTAAATATGTGTTAATAATCAATCGATTTAGCCCAGAAAAAGTCTACAGTCTTAATAAGCCCTTTTTGAAGCCCTTATTTACGATCGTAATAAACATGGCTTACCGGATCCCATAGGGAAAATGACAGCTTCCAGCATTACATCGTCTTGTTAGAATGTGTCATACCTCAAGCAGCAAGAGACTGCTCACTGTTCCCCCAACTGAAGTTAATTGCTCTCAACAGTCCTGTGTGGAACAGCCATGGATTTTAGTGACGGTTGCTAAAATCATTTTCCTCATACAAACAGAAATCTTCATCTCTTTTCTGTTTCTGAGTAAATAGTACATACCAGCACTATTTTAAAATAACAAACTCTTGATTGAATAATAAAAACTACAGTTAAACACTAAAAAACTCTAAGCCATCTCCGTGGAGATGTTGCCTGTACAACGGCAAAGAGAATGACTGGGGTAGGCGGAGCCTAGGAGGGATCATGTGACCAGCTTTGCTGGGCTCTTTGCCATTTCCTGTTGGGGAAGAGAATATCCCACAAGTAAGGATGACGCCGTGGACCGGACACACCTATGTTGGAGAAACTTTAAATTTTTCACAATTTTAGGTGCAATTGTGAAGAATCCCGCCTTCTCAGCGTCACAATAGAGGGGCGTGGGCATGAAGGGGTTAATGGCACACATCTCTGGTTCCCTTATCCTTGCAACGCTGCAAAAGGACCTTAAAGGAGCCCACCACATTAACCCCAGATCTTGTCCACGCTGCTCTAACAATTTCTCTGCTGCCACCACCAAAACTTTTAAATTAAAGGGGAGTTTTGGGGAACCCCTAACAACTCACACTATTTAATACTTGGGTAACGTGCCTTTAACCTTGTCTCAACAGGAGTGTGAATTCAGATATTAGAGCCCAAAGACAGAATGAGATTTTCTATGCGTTTAATAACAAAAAACATAATTTATGCTTACCTGATAAATTTGTTTCTCTTGTAGTGTATTCAGTCCACGGGTCATCCATTACTTATGGGATATATTCCCTTCCCAACAGGAAGTTGCAAGAGGATCACCCAAGCAGAGCTGCTACATAGCTCCTCCCCTCACATGTCATATCCAGTCATTCGACCGAAACAAGACAAGAAAGGAGAAACCATAGGGTGCAGTGGTGACTGGAGTTTTAATTAAAATTTAGATCTGCCTTAAAAGACAGGGCGGGCCGTGGACTGAATACACTACAAGAGAAACAAATTTATCAGGTAAGCATAAATTATGTTTTCTCTTGTTAAGTGTATTCAGTCCACGGGTCATCCATTACTTATGGGATACCAATACCAAAGCCAAAGTACACGGATGACGGGAGGGAAAGGCAGGATCTTTACACGGAAGGAACCACTGCCTGTAGAACCTTTCTCCCAAAAACAGCCTCCGAAGAAGCAAAAGTGTCAAATTTGTAAAATTTTGAAAAAGTGTGAAGCGAAGACCAAGTTACAGCCTTGCAAAACTGTTCAACAGAGGCCTCATTCTTAAAGGCCCAGGTGGAAGCCACAGCTCTAGTGGAATGAGCTGTAATTCTTTCAGGGGGCTGCTGTCCAGCAGTCTCATAGGCTAAACGTATTATGCTACGAAGCCAAAAGGAGAGAGAGGTTGCCGAAGCTTTTTGACCTCTCCTCTGACCAGAGTACACGACAAACAGAGAAGAAGTTTGACGAAAATCTTTAGTTGCCTGTAAATAGAACTTCAGGGCACGGACTACGTCCAGATTATGCAAAAGTCGTTCCTTCTTTGAAGGATTAGGACATAATGATGGAACAACAATCTCCTGATTGATATTCCTGTTAGAAACTACCTTAGGTAAAAACCCAGGTTTAGTACGCAGAACTACCTTGTCTGAATGGAAAATCAGATAAGGAGAATCACAATGTAAGGCAGATAACTCAGAGACTCTTCGAGCCGAGGAAATAGCCATCAAAAACAGAACTTTCCAAGATAAAAGCTTAATATCAATGGAATGAAGGGGTTCAAACGGAACCCCTTGAAGAACTTTAAGAACCAAGTTTAAGCTCCACGGAGGAGCAACAGTCTTAAACACAGGCTTAATCCTAGCCAAAGCCTGACAAAAAGCCTGGACGTCTGGAACTTCTGCCAGACGTTTGTGTAAGAGGACAGAGCAGAAATCTGTCCCTTTAACGAACTAGCAGATAAGCCCTTTTCTAAACCCTCTTGTAGAAAGGACAATATCCTAGGAATCCTAACCTTACTCCATGAGTAACCCTTGGATTCGCACCAATATAAATAAATATTTACGCCATATCTTATGGTAAATTTTTCTGGTAACAGGCTTCTGTGCCTGTATTAAGGTATCAATAACTGACTCCGAGAAGCCACGCTTTGATAGGATCAAGCGTTCAATCTCCATGCAGTCAGCCTCAGAGAAATTAGATTTGGATGTTTGAAAGGACCTTGTATTAGAAGGTCCTGCCTCAGAGGTAGAGACCATGGTGGACAGGACGACCTGTCCACTAGGTCTGCATACCAGGTCCTGCGTGGCCACTCAGGCGCTATCAGAATCATCGATGCTCTCTCCTGTTTGATCTTGGCAATCAGTCGAGGTAGCATCGGAAATGGTGGAAACACATAAGCCATGTTGAAGACCCAAGGGGCTGTGAGAGCATCTATCAGCGCCGCTCCCGGGTCCCTGGATCCGTAACAAGGAAGCTTGGCGTTCTGGCGAGACGCCATGAGATCCAGATCTGGTTCGCCCCAACGATGAATCAGTTGAGCGAAGACCTCCGGATGAAGTTCCCACTCCCCCGGATGAAAAGTCTGGCGACTTAGAAAATCCGCCTCCCAGTTCTCCACGCCTGGGATGTAGATCGCTGACAGGTGGCAAGAGTGAGACTCTGCCCAGCGAATTATCTGAGACTTCCAACATCGCTAGGGAACTCCTGGTTCCCCCTTGATGGTTGATGTAAGCCACAGTCGTGATGTTGTCCGACTAAAATCTGATGAACCTCAGTGTTGCTAACTGAGGCCAAGCTAGAAGAGCATTGAATATTGCTCTCAACTCCAGAATATTTATTGGGAGGGGTTTCTCCTCCTGAGTCCATAATCCCTGAGCCTTCAGGGAGTTCCAGACTGCGCCCCAACCTAGAAGGCTGGCATCTGTTGTTACAATTGTCCAATCTGGCCTGCGAAAGGTCATCCCCTTGGACAGATGGACCCGAGAAAGCCACCAGAGAAGAGAATCTCTGGTCTCTTGATCCAGATTTAGTAGAGGGGACAAATCTGAGTCATTCCACTGACTTAGCATGCATAATTGCAGAGGTCTGAGATGCAGGCGCGCAAATGGTACTATGTCCATTGCCGCTACCATTAAGCCGATTACTTCCATGCACTGAGCTACTGACGGGCGTGGAATGGAATAAAGGACACGGCAAGCATTTAAAAGTTTTGATAACCTGGCCTCCGTCAGGAAAATTTTCATTTCTACAGAATCTATCAGAGTCCCTAGGAAGGAGCCTTGTGAGTGGTGATAGAGAACTCTTTTCCACGTTCACCTTCCACCCATGCGACCTCAGAAATGCCAGAACTATCTCTGTATGAGACTTGGCAATTTGAAAACTTGACGCTTGTATCAGAATGTCGTCTAGGTACGGAGCCACCGCTATGCCTCGCGGTCTTAGTACCGCTAGGAGTGAGCCCAGAACCTTTGTAAAAATTCTCTGGGCCGTAGCTAACCCGAAGGGAAGAGCTACAAACTGGTAATGCCTGTTTAGAAAGGCAAATCTTAGGGACCGATAATGATCTTTGTGAATCGGTATATGAAGGTAGGCATCCTTTAAGTCTACTGTGGTCATGTATTGACCCTCTTGGATCATGGGTAGGATGGTTCGAATAGTTTCCATTTTGAATGATGGAACTCTTAGGAATTTGTTTAAGATCTTTAGGTCCAAGATTGGTCTGAAGGTTCCCTCTTTCTTGGGAACCACAAACAGATTTGAGTAAAACCCTTGCCCTTGTTCCGTCCACGGAACTGGGTGGATCACCCCCATTACTAAGAGGTCTTGCACACAGCGTAGAAATGCCTCTTTCTTTATTTGGTTTGCTGATAACCTTGAAAGATGAAATCTCCCTTGTGGAGGAGAAGCTTTTAAGTCCAGAAGATATCCCTGAGATATGATCTCCAACGCCCAGGGATCCTGGACATCTCTTGTCCAAGCCTGGGCGAAGAGAGATAGTCTGCCCCCCACTAGATCCGTTTCCGGATAGGGGGCCCTCTCTTCATGCTGTCTTAGGGGCAGAAGTAGGCTTCCTGGCCTGCTTGCCCTTGTTCCAGGGCTGGTTAGCTTTCCAGCCCTGTCTGTAACGAGCAACAGGTCCTTCCTGTTTTGGAGCGGAGGAAGTTGATGCTGCTCCTGCCTTGAAGTTACGAAAGGCACGAAAATTAGACTGTTTGGCCTTTGATTTAGCCCTGTCCTGAGGAAGAGTATGACCCTTACCTCCAGTAATGTCAGCAATAATTTCTTTCAAGCCGGGCCCGAATAAGGTCTGCCCTTTGAAAGGAATATTAAGCAATTTAGATTTAGAAGTCACGTCAGCTGACCAGGATTTAAGCCATAGCGCTCTGCGCGCCTGGATGGGAAATCCGGAGTTCTTAGCCGTTAGTTTGGTTAAATGTACAATGCATCCGAAACAAATGCATTAGCTAGCTTAAGTGCTTTAAGCTTGGCCATAATCTCATCCAATGGAGCTGTGCGAATGGCCTCTTCCAGAGACTCAAACCAGAATGCCGCAGCAGCAGTGACAGGCGCAATGCATGCAAGGGGCTGTAAGATAAAACCTTGTTGAACAAACATTTTCTTAAGGTAACCTAATTTTTTATCCATTGGATCCGAAAAAGCACAACTATCCTCCACCGGGATAGTGGTACGTTTAGCTAAAGTAGAAACTGCTCCCTCCACCTTAGGGACCGTCTGCCATAAGTCTCGTGTGGTGGAGTCTATTGGAAACATTTTTCTAAATATCGGAGGAGGGGAAAAGGGCACACCGGGTCTATCCCACTCCTTGCTAATAATTTCTGTAAGCCTTTTAGGTATAGGAAAAACGTTAGTACACACCGGTACCGCAAAGTATCTATCCAACCTACATATTTTCTCTGGAATTGCAACCGTGTTACAATCATTCAGAGCCGCTAATACCTCCCCTAGCAATACACGGAGGTTCTCAAGCTTAAATTTAAAATTAGAAATCTCTGAATCCGGTCTCCCTGGATCAGATCCGTCACCCACAGAACGAAGCTCTCCGTCCTCATGTTCTGCAAATTGTGACGCAGTATCAGACATGGCTCTCACATCATCAGCGCGCTCTGTCCTTAACCCAGAGCTATCGCGCTTGCCTCTTAATTCAGGCAATTTAGATAATACCTCTGTCATAACAGCAGCCATGTCTTGCAAAGTGATTTGTATGGGCCTCTCTGATGTACTTGGCGCCACAATATCACGCGCCTCCTGAGCGGGAGGCGAAGGTACTGACACGTGAGGAGAGTTAGTCGGCATAACTTCCCCCTCGTTGTCTGGTGATAATTTCTTTACAGATATAAATTGACTTTTATTCAAAGTGACATCAATACATTTAGTACACATATTTCTGTGGGGCTCCACATTGGCCTTCAAACATAGTGAACAAACAGATTCATCTGTGTCAGACATGTTTAAACAGACTAGCAATGAGACTAGCAAGCTTGGAAAATCCTTTCAAATAAGTTTACAAGCAATATAAAAAACGCTACTGCGCCTTTAAAAAGCACAAAAAATCGTCACAGTTGAAATAACAATGAACCAAATCAGTTATAGCAACCAAATTTTCACAGTAAATGTATTAAGTTAGCAAAGTATTGCACCCACTAGCAAATGGATGATTAACCCCTTAATACCCAAAAACGGATAATCAATTTAACAATTAACGTTTTTATCACAGTCAAACACACTGTCACAGGTCTGCTGTGACTGATTACCTCCCTCAAAATTAATTTTGAAGACCCCTGAGCTCTCTAGAGACGTCCTGGATCAAGGAGGAAGAAGCAGGAATACTAACTGAATTTTTACTGCGCAAAAAAAGCGCTAATAGGCCCCTCCCACTCATATTACAACAGTGGGAAACCTCAGTTAACCGTTTCTATGTAGAAATAAACGACAGCCATGTGGAAAATCATGCCCCAAAAGATTTATCACCAAAGTACCTCACAAAAAACGAATAACATGCCAGTAAAAGTTTTAAACATGCACTTTAAAAGTTAGGTAGTGTTATTAATAAGCCTGCTACCAGTCGCTTCTACTGCAGTTAAGGCTCATACATTACTTCAGTATTAACAGTATTTTCTTAGTCAAATTCCATTCCTTAGAAAATTACTTATTGTACATACATTCATCAGCCTGATACCAGTCGCTACTGCATTTAAGGCTGTACTTACATTACATCGGTATCAGCAGTATTTTCTTAGTCAATTCCATTCCTTAGAAAAATAATTTACTGCACATACCTTGTTTGCAGGATTCCCCACACGCTATTCCCTTTCTGAAAGTTACCCCACTCCTCAGAATGTGCGAGAACAGCCAGTGGATCTTAGTTACTTCTGCTAAGATCATAGAAAACGCAGGCAGATTCTTCTTCCAAATACTGCCTGAGAACAAACAGCACACTCCGGTGCCATTTAAAATAAACTTTTGATTGAAGAATAAACTAAGTATAAAAAACACCACAGACCTCTCACAACGTCCTATCTAGTTGAGTTGCAAGAGAATGACTGGATATGACATGTGAGGGGAGGAGCTATGTAGCAGCTCTGCTTGGGTGATCCTCTTGCAACTTCCTGTTGGGAAGGGAATATATCCCATAAGTAATGGATGACCCGTGGACTGAATACACTTAACAAGAGAAATATCAATACAGGTTACACAGTGCAAAATTATAAAGACTCAAAAACATAATTTTTGCTTACCTGATAAATTTATTTCTCTTGTAGTGTATCCAGTGCACGGATCATCCATTACTTATGGGATATTCTCCTTCCCAACAGGAAGTTGCAAGAGGATCACCCACAGCAGAGCTGCTATATAGCTCCTCCCCTAACTGTCATATCCAGTCATTCGACCGAAAACAAACAGAGAAAGGAGAAACCATAGGGTGCAGTGGCGACTGTAGTTTAATTAAAATTTAGACCTGCCTTAAAAGGACAGGGCGGGCCGTGGACTGGATACACTACAAGAGAAATAAATTTATCAGGTAAGCATAAATTATGTTTTCTCTTGTTAAGTGTATCCAGTCCACGGATCATCCATTACTTATGGGATACCAATACCAAAGCTAAAGGACACGGATGATGGGAGGGACAAGGCAGGATTAAGCAGAAGGAACCACTGCCTGAAGAACCTCTCCCCCAAAAACAGCCTCCGAAGAAGCAAAAGTATCAAATTTGGAAAATTTGGAAAAAGTGTTTAGAGAAAACCAAGTCGCGGCCTTGCAAATCTGTTCAACAGAGGCCTCATTTTTAAAGGCCCAGGTGGAAGCCACAGATCTAGTAGAATGAGCTGTAATCCTTTCAGGGGGCTGCTGTCCAGCAGTCTCATAGGCTAGGCGTATTATGCTCCGAAGCCAAAAGGAAAGAGGTTGCCGAAGCTTTTTGACCTCTCCTCTGTCCAGGGTAAACGACAAACAGGGTAGATGTTTGACGAAAATCTTTAGTAGCTTGTAAGTAAAACTTCAAGGCACGGACTACGTCCAGATTATGTAAAAGACGTTCCTTCTTTGAAGAAGGATTAGGACACAATGATGGAACAACAATCTCTTGATTTATATTCTTGTTAGAAACCACCTTAGGTAAAAACCCAGGTTTGGTACGCAGGACTACCTTATCTGCATGAAAAATCAGATAAGGAGAATCAGATTGTAAGGCAGATAGCTCAGAGACTCTCCGAGCCGAGGAAATAGCCATCAAAAACAGAACTTTCCAAGATAAAAGCTTAATATCAATGGAATGAAGGGGTTCCAACGGAATTCCTTGAAGAACTTTAAGAACCAAGTTTAAGCTCCACGGGGGAGCAACAGTTTTAAACAGGCTTAATCCTAACCAAAGCCTGACAAAATGCCTGGACGTCTGGAACTTCTGCCAGACGCTTGTGCAAAAGAATAGACAGAGCAGAGATCTGTCCTTTTAAAGAACTAGCTGATAATCCTTTGTCCAAGCCCTCTTGGAGAAAAGACAATATTCTAGGAATCCTAACCTTACTCCATGAGTAATTCTTGGATTCACACCAATAAAGATATTTACTCCATATCTTGTGGTAGATTTTCCTGGTAACAGGCTTTCGTGCCTGTATTAAAGTATCAATGACTGACTCGGAGAAGCCACGCTTTGATAGAATCAAGCTTTCAATCTCCATGCAGTCAGTCTCAGAGAAATTAGATTTGGATGATTGAAAGGACCTTGTATCAGAAGGTCCTGTCTTAGAGGCAGAGTCCATGGTGGAAAGGATGACATGTCCACTAGGTCTGCATACCAAGTCCTGCGTGGCCACGCAGGTGCTATCAGAATCACCGATGCTCTCTCCTGTTTGATTTTGGCAATCAGTCGAGGGAGCAGAGGAAACGGTGGAAACACATAAGCCAGGTTGAAGAACCAAGGCGCTGCTAGAGCATCTATCAGCGTCGATTCTGGGTCCCTGGACCTGGATCCGTAACAAGGAAGCTTGGCGTTCTGGCGAGACGTCATGAGATCCAACTCTTGTTTGCCCCAACGATGAATCAACTGAGCAAACACCTCCGGATGGAGTTACCACTCCCCCGGATGGAAAGTCTGACGACTTAGAAAATCCGCCTCCCAGTTCTCCACGCCTGGGATATGGATTGTTGACAGGTGGCAAGAGTGGTACTCTTCCTGAGGAAGGGTGTGACCCTTACCTCCAGTAATGTTAGCAATAATTTCCTTCAAACCAGGCCCGAATAAGGTCTGCCCCTTGAAAGGAATGTTGAGTAATTTAGACTTCGAAGTCACGTCAGCTGACCAGGATTTAAGCCATAGCGCCCTACGCGCTTGGATGGCGAATCCGGAATTCTTAGCCGTTAGTTTAGTCAAATGAACAATGGCATCAGAAACAAATGAGTTAGCTAGCTTAATTGTTCTAAGCTTGTCAATAATTTCAGTCAAAGGAGCTGTATGGATGGCCTCTTCCAGGGCCTCAAACCAGAATGCCTCCGCGGCCGTGACAGGCGCAATGCATGCAATGGGCTGTAAAATAAAACCTTAGGAGGTGGGGAAAAAGGCACACCCGGTCTATCCCACTCCTTGCTAATAATTTCTGTAAGCCTTTTAGGTATAGGAAAAACATCAGTACACACCGGTACCGCATAGTATTTATCCAGCCTACACAATTTCTCTGGTACTGCAACTGTGTTACAGTCATTCAGAGCAGCTAATACCTCCCCAAGCAACACACGGAGGTTCTCAAGCTTAAATTTAAAATTAGAAATCTCTGAATCAGGTTTCCCCAAGTCAGAGATGTCACCCACAGACTGAAGCTCTCCGTCCTCATGATCTGCATATTGTGACGCAGTATCGGACATGGCCCTTACAGCATCTGCGCGCTCTGTATTTCTCCTAACCCCAGAGCAATCGTGCTTGCCTCTTAATTCAGGCAACCTGGATAATACCTCTGACAGGGTATTATTCATGATTGCAGCCATGTCCTGCAAGGTAATCGCAATGGGCGTCCCTGATGTAATTGGCGCCATATTAGCGTGCATCCCCTGAGCGGGAGGCGAAGGGTCTGACACGTGGGGAGAGTTAGTCGGCATAACTTCCCCCTCGTCAGAATCTTCTGGTGATATTTCTTTTATAGTTAAAGACTGATCTTTACTGTTTAAGGTGAAATCAATACATTTAGTACACATTCTCCTATGGGGCTCCACCATGGCTTTAAAACATAATGAACAAGTAGTTTCCTCTGTGTCAGACATGTTTAAACAGACTAACAATGAGACTAGCAAGCTTGGAAAACACTTTAAACAAGTTTACAAGCAATATAAAAAAACGTTACTGCACCTTTAAGAAACAAATTGTCAAAATTTGAAATAACAGTGAAAAAAGGCAGTTACACTAACGAAATTTTTACAGTGTATTTAACAAGTTAGCAGAGCATTGCACCCACTTGCAAATGGATGATTAACCCCTTAATACCCCAAAAAATAATAAAAAAAGACAAAAACGTGTTTTTTTTTTCTTTTCAAACAGTCACAACAACTGCCACAGCTCTACTGTGGCTTTTTATCTGTAATTTTTGCTGTGCAAAAAAATGGCAAAATAGGTCCCTCCCACTCATATTACAACAGTGGAAAGCCTAAGGAAACTGTTTCTAGGCCAAATTCAAGCCAGCCATGTGGAAAAAAACTAGGCCCCAATAAGTTTCATTACCAAATACATATAAAAACGATTAAACATGCCAGCAAATGTTTTATATTACATTTTTATAAGAGTATGCATCTCTATTAATAAGCCTGATACCAGTAGCTATCACTGCATTTAAGGCTTTACTTACATTAGTTCGGTATCAGCAGCATTTTCTAGCAAATTCCATCCCTAGAAAAATATTAACTGCACATACCTTATTGCAGGAAAACCTGCATGCCATTCCCTCTCTGAAGTTACCTCACTCCTCAGAATATGTGAGAACAGCCATGGATCTTAGTTACTTCTGCTAAGATCATAGAAAACGCAGGCAGATTCTTCTTCTAAATACTGCCTGAGATAAACAGTACACTCCGGCACCATTTAAAAATAACAAACTTTTGATTGAAAAATAAACTAAGTATAAAACACCACACTCCTCTTACGAACTCCATCTTGGTTGAGGCTTGCAAGAGAATGACTGGATATGACAGTTAGGGGAGGAGCTATATAGCAGCTGTGCTGTGGGTGATCCTCTTGCAACTTCCTGTTTGGAAGGAGAATATCCCATAAGTAATGGATGATCCATGGACTGGATACACTTAAGAGAAATAACATACAAAGACAAAGCTACAGTTCTTTAAAAACAAAATTGGACATGAAAAGAATTACTCACAATATCTAACTTATTCCCAAGTTCCTTTAGATATGTTGAGAGCTGCCATTCTAGATGTTAGTTGCTCGAGTCTTCAGGGCAGTTCTGCTTAAAAAAACCTTGCCTACTTGAATCCAATTCTCTTTGTCTTGTCAAAGACAACACCCTGGCCATGATTTACAACGACTTCAGCCAATGCAAAACAAGTCTTAGCTCCCACTATCAGCCTCCAAGGGGAGGAGTGTTCTGCATTCCTACACAGTTATATTTAACAGCACTAGGCTGAGGAGGGGGGAAGGAAGGGGAGGGGAGGGGAGGAGGGGGAAGGAAGGGGAGGGGAGGAGGGGGAAGGGAGGGGAGGAGGGGGAAGGAAGGGGAGGGGAGGAGGGGGAAGGAAGGGGAGGGGAGGGGAGGGTGAAGGAAGGAGGATGGGGGGGAAAGTCTCAGCTTACAGCCTTCTGAGCAGATTTCACACAAAGGCAATTCACATTAACGTTTTTCCAGGCTGAGAACACAATACCACCTCTGCTGAGTAGCCAATCCAGGTATCAACTACTCTACATGATTGTATAATGAAAGCAATTATGACACAAATGGTTGTAAATGCTTTTCTGGGATCCCCTTTCTTCAGAAATAGCAGACATGTATGGCTTTGGCGTTGCTTTTTGGTAATTAGGCAGCCGCTAAATGCCGCTGCGCACCACACGTGTATTATGCCCAGCAGTGAAGGGATTAATTAGGGAGCTTGTAGGGTTAATTTTAGCTTTAGTGTAGTAGACAACCAAAACAATTGATCTAGGCCCATTTTGGTATATTTCATGCCACCATTTCACCGCCAAAAGCAATCAAATAAAAAAAATTGTTCACTTTTTCACAAACTTTATGTTTCTCACTGAAATTATTTACAAACAGCTTGTGCAATTTTGGCACAAATGGTTGTAAATGCTTCTCTGTGATCCCCTTTGTTGAGAAATAGACATATGACTTTTGCTTTTTGATAATTAGAAGGCCGCTAAATGCTGCTGCGCATCACATGTGTATTATGGCTATTAGTGAATGGGTTATTTAGGTAGTTTGTAGGGAGCTTGCAGGGTTAATTTTAGCTTTAATGTAGAGATCAGCCTCCCACCTGACACAGCACACCCCTTGATCCCTCTCAAACAGCTCCCTTCCCTCCCCCACAACTGTCCCTGCCAGTACTAAAATAAAAAGTTATCTTTGAATATATTTTTAAGTATATTTACATATGCTGCTATATAGGATCCCCCCCACCTTAGCCCCAAACCTCCCTGATCGCCCCCTCCAAAACAGCTCTCTAACCCTCCCCCTCTGCCTTATTGGGGGCCATCTTGGGTAGCTGCCTGCCAGTACCCAGTTTGCAAAAAAAAAAAAATAGGTTTTTATTTACTTATTTTTGTTTTTTTCTGTAGTGTAGCTTGCCCCCCCCCACAGACCAACACCCCACCCCCTAACTGATCTTTTTTAATAGAATCTATTCCCCCACTTTTAACAAAATTATTTCTGTAGTCTAGCGGTTCCCACCCGCTTCCTCCCCATGCGCACCACCAGGGATTAATGAGGTGTCCCTTTTAAGGTCTTTTTGCAGAGTTGCAAGGTTAAGGGAACCAGAGCTATGTGCCATTAACCCCATAGAGAATCGGAGATTCCCTACCCCCCCCCCCCAAAAGTCGGCACAGACGGTGACGTCATATCCTTGAGCCAGAGTGTGTGTGAGTTGGTGGCGTCCTACGAAGCGGCTTGTAAGAGCGTGGAGGCCCCAAGTGAAGTACGCGGACCTGCAGTTGCCCAGGAGACTAGTCTCCCTAACGGCAGCTCCACACCGGTCATATTACATTATACATTGGAGCCGTGAAGAGGGGGGTAAGTTACAATTCGCCTGTATATAACTCTACATAGAGGTATTTGACAATTGTTATTTTTGCAGAAGGGTTTTTCCCCCACGCTTTGGGGATTCGGTTAATAACCCCTTCATGCCAACACCCCTCTATTGTGACGTTGAGAAGGTTTGATTCGTCACACACATACACTGCGATCTGCATAATGTAAAAGGATACTTTATTATACCAGGTTTTGGTCTTTCATTGAAGTAGATATGGCTGTAGGCACTGGTCAGCTAAATCTACTCCTCCCCCATATTGTTGCTGTAGTCCACAATGTACTTTGGCTTTAGGACCTGTGCATCTTTTCCCTTTACAGAGACTGGCACTGTTTAGTTGTGCATTTTGGAGAGCATGTACACTTCTTTTTTTGGTCAGGGTACCAAAGGGCCAGTAACTCATTATGGCGTAAAACTATCAATGTGCCCCTATGCTGCTTTACATTTGTCAGCTTCTGGAGGAAACCTGTACGATTTTTTTTGCACTGTGCCACAGACCAGGGTACAAAAAAAAAAAAAAAAATTTAAACAGCTCTGTGCTGGTATGCAAGTATGCTTCTCTCTTTTTATGTATGCAAATTATGACCCTGAGGTAGTCTCCCTAAGGGTGATGGGGGAAGAGACGTGGAGCCATTGTTCAGTGTGCCTAAAGTTATCTAGCCATAAATGTTACCCTTTGTTTAGCAAGAGTAGTAGGAGATCCAACACAATTTTCCTATTTGTGCCAATTGAATCTGGGCAGCAAGGTTGATCCAAGTGGCTATCTTTACACCTACATAATGCCCAGATATATCCTGTACTGCATCCGCACAGTTTATAAAATTTGACATCATAGTGGGTCCGCTTGGATGGGATATATTTGCTTGAAAAGCAATCTCCCCTTAAATTCCATTAAGGACTCATCAATACAAATGTCCTGGCCAGGGGTGTAAATTTCTGAAAACTTTATATACCCAGTCACGCAAAGGGTAATTTCTGGGGGGCACTGGGCATTATTAAAAACAAAATTTATGTTTAACTGATAAATTTCTCTCTTTTGCGATGTACCGAGTCCACGGATTCATCCTAACTTGTGGGATATTGTCCTTCCTGACTGGAAGTAGCAAAGAGAGCACCACAGCAGAGCTGTCTATATAGCACCCCCCTTAACTCCACCCCCCAGTCATTCGACCAAAGGCCAAGGAAGAAAAGGAGAAACTATAAGGTGCAGAGGTGACTGAAGTTTACATAAAAAAAATAATACTATCTGTCTTGAATAGACAGGGCGGGCCGTGGACTCGGTACATCGCAAAAGAAAGAAATTTATCAGGTAAGCATAATTTTTTTTTTCTTTTGCATGATGTACCGAGTCCATGGATTCATCCTAACTTGTGGGATACCAATACCAAAGCTTTAGGACACAGATGAAGGGAGGGACAAGACAGGAACCTAAACGGAAGGCACCACTGCTTGCAAAACCTCTCTCCCAAAAATAGCCTCCAAAGAAGCAAAAGTATCAAATTTGTAAAATTTTGAAAAGGTATGAAGCGAAGACCAAGTCGCAGCCTAACAAATCTGTTCAACAGAAGCATCATTTTTAAAAGCCCATGTGGAAGCTACCGCTCTAGTAGAATGAGCTGTAATCCTTTCAGGAGGCTGCTGTCCAGCAGTCTCATAAGCCAAACGGATGATGCTTTTCAGCCAAAAGGAGAGAGAAGTCTCCATAGCCTTTTGACCCCTACGCTTTCCAGAATAGACAACAAACAAAGAAGATGTTTGAAGAAAATCTTTGGTTGCCTGCAAATAAAATTTCAAAGCAAGAACCACGTCCAAGTTGTGCAACAGACACAGAGAAGGAACAACAATTTATTGATTGATATTCCTGTTAGTAACAACCTTAGGTAGGAACCCAGGCTTGGTACGCAAAACCACCTTATCAGCATGGAACACAAGATAAGAAGAGTCACATTGTAATGCAGATAGTTCAGAAACTCTTCGAGCTGAAGAGATAGCAACTAGGAACAAAACTTTCCAAAATAAAAGCTTAATATCTATGGAATGCATGGGTTCAAACGGAACCCCCTGAAGAACTCTAAGAACTAAATTTAGACTCCATGGTGGAGCAATAGGATTAAACACAGGCTTAATTCTAAGTAAAGCCTGACAAAAAGCCCGAACGTCTGGAACATCTGCCAGACGCTTGTGCAATAAAATAGACAGAGCAGATATCTGTCCCTTTAGGGAACTAGCTGATAATCCTTTCTCCAATCCCTCTTGGAGAAAAGACAAAATCCTAGGAATCCTGATTTTACTCCAGGAGAAGGCTTTGGATTTGCACCAAAAGAGATATTTACGCCATATCTTATGATAAATTTTCCTGGTAACAGGCTTTCGAGCCTGAATCAAGGTATTTATGACTGACTCAGAGAAACCCCGCTTTGATTGAATCAAGCGTTCAATCTCCAAGCAGTCAGTTGCAGAGAAATAAGATTTGGATGCTTGAATGGACCTTGAATCAGAAGGTCCTGTCTCAATGGCAGAGACCATGGTGGAAGGGATGACATGTCCACCAGGTCTGCTTACCAAGTCCTGCGTGGCCACGCAGGCGCTATCAAAATCACTGATGCTCTCTCCTGTTTGATTCTGGCAATCAGACGTGGAAGGAGAGGGAAAGGTGGAAACACATAAGCCAGGTTGTACGACCAGGGTACTGCTAGAGCATCTATCAGTACAGCCTGAGGATCCCTTGACCTGGAGCCGTAACGAGGAAGTTTGGCGTTCTGACGAGACGCCATCAGATCCAACTCTGGTGTGCCCCATAGTCGAACCAGCTAAGCAAACACCTCCGTATAGAGTTCCCACTCCCCCGGATGAAAAGTCTGACGACTTAGAAAATCTGCCTCCCAGTTCTCTACACCTAAGGATATAGATCGCTAACAGATGGCAAGAGTGAGCCTCTGCCCATTGGATTATCCTTGAGACCTCTATCATCGCTAAGGAACTCTTTGATCCGCCCTGATGATTGATATAAGCCACAAGGGTGATGTTGTCCGACTGAAACCTGATGAATCTGGCCAAAGTCAGCTGAGGCCATGCTTGGAGAGCATTGAATATCGCTCTTAATTCATGAATATTTAATCGGTAGGAGAGCCTCCTCCCGAGTCCACAAACCCTGAGCTTTCAGGGAAATCCAGACTGCACCCCAGCCCAGAAGACTGGCGTCTGTCATCACTATAACCCATTCTGGCCTGCGGAAACACATTCCCTGGGACAGATGATCCTGTGACAACCACCAAAGAAGAGTGTGTCTGGTCTCTTGATCCAGATTTATCTGAGGAGATAAATCTGTATAATCCCCATTCCACTGATTGTGCATGTATAGTTGCAGTGGTCTGAGATGCAAGCGAGCAAACGGAACTATGTCCATTGCCGCTACCATTAGTCCGATTACCTCCATACACTGAGCCACTGACGGCCGAGGAATGGAATGAAGAGCTCAGCAGGTGGACAAAATCTTTGATTTCCTGACCTCCGTCAGAAATATTTTCATGTCCACCGAGTCTATCAGAGTCCCTAGAAATGAAACTCGTGTGAGGGGGGAAAGAACTCTTTTTTTACGTTCACTTTCCACCCGTGAGACCTTAGAAAGGCCAACACTAAGTCCGTGTGAGACTTGGCTAGTTGGAAGGACGACGCTTGAATTAGAATGTCGTCTAGATAAGGCGCCACTGCTATGTCCCGTGGCCTTAGAACCGCCAGAAGGGACCCTAGCACCTTCGGGAAGATTTGCGGCGCCGTGGCCAACCCGAAAAGAGCCACAAACTGATAATGCTTGTCCAGAAAGGCGAACCTGAGGAACTGGTGATCTTTGTTGATAGGAATGTGCAGATACGCATCCTTTAAGTCCACGGTGGTCATATATTGACCCTCCTGGATCAATGGTAAGATAGTCCGAATGGTCTCCATCTTGAAAGATGGAACTTAGGAATTGGTTTAGGATCTTGGAGATCTAGAATTGATCTGAAGGTTCCCTCCTTTTTGGGAACTGTAAACAGATTGGAGTAGAACCCCTGCCTCTGTTCTGCTTTTGGAACCGGGCAGATCACTCCCATGGTAAAAAGGTCTTCTACACAGCGTTAGAACGCCTCTCTTTTTGTCAGGTTTACAGATAATTGAGAAAGATGGAACCTCCCCCTTGGAGGGGAATCCTTGAAATCTAGAAGGAATCCCTGGGTTACAATTTCTACTGCCCAGGAATCCTGAACGTCTCTTGCCCAGGCCTGAGCAAAGAGAGAGAGTCTGCCCCTACTAGATCTGGTCCCGGATCGGGGGCTACCCCTTCATGCTGACTTAGTGGCAGCAGCAGGCTTTTTGGCCTGTTTACCCTTGTTCCAAGCCTGATTAGGTCTCCAGGTTGGCTTGGATTGAGTAAAGTTCCCCTCTTGCTCTGCAGCAGGGGAAGAGGTAGAGCGACCACTCTTGAAGTTTCGAAAGGAACGAAAATTATTTTGTTTGGTCCTTGTCTTATTTGACTTATCCTGAGGGAGGGTATGACCCTTCCCTCCAGTAATGTCTGAAATGATCTCTTTCAATGCAGGCCCGACTAGGGTCTTACCTTTGAAAGGGATGGACAAAAGCTTAGATTTAGATGACACATCAGCTGACCAGGACTTAAGCCATAACGCTCTAAAATGGCAAAACCTGAAATCTTAGCCGCTAATTTAGCAAGATGAAAAGCGGCGTCTGTAATAAAAGAATTAGCCAATTTAAGAGCCTTAATTCTGTCCAAAATATCATCTAGTGGGGTCTCCATCTGAAGAGCCTCTTCTAGAGCCTCAAACCAAAAGGCAGCAGCAGTGGTTTCAGGAACAATGCACGCTATAGGTTGAAGAAGAAAACCTTGATGAACAAAAATTTTTTTTAGGAGATTTTCTTTTATTGAAGATGAAATAAAAATTAACAGTTTAACATCTCTTCTCTTTACTCTTTCTGCTTAGAGCCAGCAAAGAGAATGACTGGGGGGTGGAGTTAAGGGGGGGAGCTATATAGACAGCTCTGGTGTGGTGCTCTCTTTGCTACTTCCTGTCAGGAAGGACAATATCACACAAGTTAGGATGAATCCGTGGACTCGGTACATCATGCAAGAGAGATTGAGAAACCGCAACTGTTTATATCTACCCTCTCTACATAATAAAAAAAAAAAAAATTGAGGGGTAGACAGGATGGAGTTCTGATTTCAGTAGGAATGTATGATGGGCTTCTTCACAATGCCCATTACCAAATTCAGGGACCCAAACTTTTTATGCTCAGATATGTCAGTAGGGTGCCAGATATTACGTCTGACATACTGAGACTGGATTATCTGACAGATACTGGCTGGCACATAAATTTGTTTCAGCTACTATATGCTCAAACATATGTCAGAAACAAGGAGAGAATTTCCTGATCCAGATATTAGTTGTGATGCCAGGAGACTCTGTAAATAGAAGTATTTCAGGGGCAGTTAAATTTGGGGGTAGCCAATTTTATTTGTTGGACAAAACAGAATTTATGTTTACCTGATAAATTTCTTTCTCCAACGGTGTGTCCGGTCCACGGCGTCATCCTTACTTGTGGGATATTCTCTTCCCCAACAGGAAATGGCAAAGAGCCCAGCAAAGCTGGTCACATGATCCCTCCTAGGCTCCGCCTACCCCAGTCATTCGACCGACGTTAAGGAGGAATATTTGCATAGGAGAAACCATATGGTACCGTGGTGACTGTAGTTAAAGAAAATAAAATATCAGACCTGATTAAAAAAACCAGGGCGGGCCGTGGACCGGACACACCGTTGGAGAAAGAAATTTATCAGGTAAACATAAATTCTGTTTTCTCCAACATAGGTGTGTCCGGTCCACGGCGTCATCCTTACTTGTGGGAACCAATACCAAAGCTTTAGGACACGGATGAAGGGAGGGAGCAAATCAGGTCACCTAAATGGAAGGCACCACGGCTTGCAAAACCTTTCTCCCAAAAATAGCCTCAGAAGAAGCAAAAGTATCAAACTTGTAAAATTTGGTAAAAGTGTGCAGTGAAGACCAAGTCGCTGCCCTACATATCTGATCAACAGAAGCCTCGTTCTTGAAGGCCCATGTGGAAGCCACAGCCCTAGTGGAATGAGCTGTGATTCTTTCGGGAGGCTGCCGTCCGGCAGTCTCGTAAGCCAATCTGATGATGCTTTTAATCCAAAAAGAGAGAGAGGTAGAAGTTGCTTTTTGACCTCTCCTTTTACCTGAATAAACAACAAACAAGGAAGATGTTTGTCTAAAATCCTTTGTAGCATCTAAATAGAATTTTAGAGCGCGAACAACATCCAAATTGTGCAACAAACGTTCCTTCTTTGAAACTGGTTTTGGACACAGAGAAGGTACGATAATCTCCTGGTTAATGTTTTTGTTAGAAACAACTTTTGGAAGAAAACCAGGTTTAGTACGTAAAACCACCTTATCTGCATGGAACACCAGATAAGGAGGAGAACACTGCAGAGCAGATAATTCTGAGACTCTTCTAGCAGAAGAAATCGCAACTAAAAACAAAACTTTCCAAGATAATAACTTAATATCAACGGAATGTAAGGGTTCAAACGGAACCCCCTGAAGAACTGAAAGAACTAAATTGAGACTCCAAGGAGGAGTCAAAGGTTTGTAAACAGGCTTGATTCTAACCAGAGCCTGAACAAAGGCTTGAACATCTGGCACAGCTGCCAGCTTTTTGTGAAGTAATACCGACAAGGCAGAAATCTGTCCCTTCAGGGAACTTGCAGATAATCCTTTTTCCAATCCTTCTTGAAGGAAGGATAGAATCCTAGGAATCTTAACCTTGTCCCAAGGGAATCCTTTAGATTCACACCAACAGATATATTTTTTCCAAATTTTGTGGTAAATCTTTCTAGTCACAGGCTTTCTGGCCTGAACAAGAGTATCGATCACAGAATCTGAGAATCCTCGCTTCGATAAAATCAAGCGTTCAATCTCCAAGCAGTCAGCTGGAGTGAAACCAGATTCGGATGTTCGAACGGACCCTGAACAAGAAGGTCTCGTCTCAAAGGTAGCTTCCAAGGTGGAGCCGATGACATATTCACCAGATCTGCATACCAAGTCCTGCGTGGCCACGCAGGAGCTATCAAGATCACCGACGCCCTCTCCTGCTTGATCCTGGCTATCAGCCTGGGGATGAGAGGAAATGGCGGGAACACATAAGCTAGTTTGAAGGTCCAAGGTGCTACTAGTGCATCCACTAGAGCCGCCTTGGGATCCCTGGATCTGGCCCCGTAGCAAGGAACTTTGAAGTTCTGACGAGAGGCCATCAGATCCATGTCTGGAATGCCCCACAGGTGAGTGACTTGGGCAAAGATTTCCGGATGGAGTTCCCACTCCCCCGGATGCAATGTCTGACGACTCAGAAAATCCGCTTCCCAATTTTCCACTCCTGGGATGTGGATAGCAGACAGGTGGCAGGAGTGAGACTCCGCCCAAAGAATAATTTTGGTTACTTCTTCCATCGCTAGGGAACTCCTTGTTCCCCCCTGATGGTTGATGTACGCAACAGTCGTCATGTTGTCTGATTGAAACCGTATGAACCTGGTCCTCGCAAGCTGGGGCCAGGCCTGGAGCGCATTGAATATCGCTCTCAGTTCCAGAATATTTATCGGTAGAAGAGATTCTTCCCGAGACCAAAGACCCTGAGCTTTCAGGGATCCCCAGACCGCGCCCCAGCCTATCAGACTGGCGTCGGTCGTGACAATGACCCACTCTGGTCTGTGGAACATCATCCCTTGAGACAGATTGTCCAGGGACAGCCACCAACGGAGTGAGTCTCTGGTCCTCTGATTTACTTGTATCTTCGGAGACAAGTCTGTATAGTCCCCATTCCACTGACTGAGCATGCACAGTTGTGATGGTCTTAGATGAATGCGCGCAAAAGGAACTATGTCCATCGCCGCCACCATGAACCCGATCACTTCCATGCACTGAGCTATGGAAGGAAGAGGAACGGAATGAAGTATCCGACAAGAGTCCAGAAGCTTTGTTTTTCTGGCCTCTGTTAGAAAGATCCTCATTTCTAAGGAGTCTATAATTGTTCCCAAGAAGGGAACCCTTGTTGACGGGGATAGAGAACTCTTTTCCACGTTCACTTTCCAGCCGTGAGATCTGAGAAAGGCCAGGACAATGTCCGTGTGAGCCTTTGCTTGAGGAAGGGACGACGCTTGAATCAGAATGTCGTCCAGGTAAGGTACTACTGCAATGCCCCTTGGTCTTAGCACCGCTAGAAGGGACCCTAGTACCTTTGTGAAAATCCTTGGAGCAGTGGCTAATCCGAAAGGAAGCGCCACGAACTGGTAATGTTTGTCCAGGAATGCAAACCTTAGGAACCGATGATGTTCCTTGTGGATAGGAATATGTAGATACGCATCCTTTAAATCCACCGTGGTCATAAATTGACCTTCCTGGATGGAAGGAAGGATAGTTCGAATGGTTTCCATCTTGAACGATGGGACCTTGAGAAATTTGTTTAAGATCTTGAGATCTAGGATTGGTCTGAACGTTCCCTCTTTTTTGGGAACTATGAACAGATTGGAGTAGAACCCCATCCCTTGTTCTCTTAATGGAACAGGATGAATCACTCCCATTTTTAACAGGTCTTCTACACAATGTAAGAACGCCTGTCTTTTTATGTGGTCTGAAGACAACTGCGACTTGTGGAACCTCCCCCTTGGGGGAAGTCCCTTGAATTCCAGAAGATAACCCTGGGAGACTATTTCTAGCGCCCAAGGATCCAGAACATCTCTTGCCCAAGCCTGAGCGAAGAGAGAGAGTCTGCCCCCCACCAGATCCGGTCCCGGATCGGGGGCCAATATTTCATGCTGTCTTGGTAACAGTGGCAGGTTTCTTGGCCTGCTTTCCCTTGTTCCAGCCTTGCATTGGTCTCCAAGCTGGCTTGGCCTGAGAAGTATTACCCTCTTGCTTAGAGGACGTAACACCTTGGGCTGGTCCGTTTTTACGAAAGGGACGAAAATTAGGTCTATTTTTTGCCTTGAAGGGCCGATCCTGAGGAAGGGCGTGGCCCTTACCCCCAGTGATATCAGAGATAATCTCTTTCAAGTCAGGACCAAACAGCGTTTTCCCCTTGAAAGGAATGTTTAGTAGCTTGTTCTTGGAAGACGCATCAGCCGACCAAGATTTCAACCAAAGCGCTCTGCGCGCCACAATAGCAAACCCAGAATTCTTAGCCGCTAACTTAGCCAATTGCAAAGAGGCGTCTAGAGAGAAAGAATTAGCCAATTTGAGAGCATTGATTCTGTCCATAATCTCCTCATAAGGAGGAGAGTCACTATCGAGCACCTTAAGCAGTTCATCAAACCAGAAATATGCGGCTGTAGTGACAGGGACAATGCATGAAATGGGTTGTAGAAGGTAACCCTGCTGAACAAACATCTTTTTAAGCAAACCTTCTAATTTTTTATCCATAGGATCTTTGAAAGCACAACTATCCTCTATGGGAATAGTGGTGCGTTTGTTTAAAGTAGAAACCGCTCCCTCGACCTTGGGGACTGACTGCCATAAGTCCTTTCTGGGGTCGACCATAGGAAACAATTTTTTAAATATGGGGGGAGGGACGAAAGGAATACCGGGCCTTTCCCATTCTTTATTAACAATGTCCGCCACCCGCTTGGGTATAGGAAAAGCTTCTGGGAGCCCCGGCACCTCTAGGAACTTGTCCATTTTACATAGTTTCTCTGGGATGACTAAATTTTCACAATCATCCAGAGTGGATAATACCTCCTTAAGCAAAATGCGGAGATGTTCCAATTTAAATTTAAATGTAATCACATCAGATTCAGCCTGCTGAGAAATGTTCCCTAAATCAGTAATTTCTCCCTCAGACAAAACCTCCCTGGCCCCCTCAGATTGGGTTAGGGGCCCTTCAGAGATATTAATATCAGCGTCGTCATGCTCTTCAGTAACTAAAACAGAGCAGCCACGCTTACGCTGACAAGGGTTCATTTTGGCTAAAATGTTTTTGACAGAATTATCCATTACAGCCGTTAATTGTTGCATAGTAAGGAGAATTGGCGCGCTAGATGTACTAGGGGCCTCCTGAGTGGGCAAGACTCGTGTAGACGAAGGAGGGAATGATGCAGTACCATGCTTACTCCCCTCACTTGAGGAATCATCTTGGGCATCATTGTCATTATCACATAAATCACATTTATTTAAATGAATAGGAATTCTGGCTTCCCCACATTCAGAACACAGTCTATCTGGTAGTTCAGACATGTTAAACAGGCATAAACTTGATCAGAAAGTACAAAAAACGTTTTAACATAAAACCGTTACTGTCACTTTAAATTTTAAACTGAACACACTTTATTACTGCAATTGCGAAAAAACATGAAGGAATTGTTCAAAATTCACCAAATTTTCACCACAGCGTCTTAAAGCCTTGAAAATATTGCACACCAATTTTGGAAGCTTTAACCCTTAAAATAACGGAACCGGAGCCGTTTTAAGCTTTAAACCCCTTTACAGTCCCTGGTATCTGCTTTGCTGAGACCCAACCAAACCCAAAGGGGAATACGATACCAAATGACGCCTTCAGAAGTCTTTTATAAGTATCAGAGCTCCTCTCACATGCGACTGCATGCCATGCCTCTCAAAAACAAGTGCGCAACACCGGCGCGAAAATGAGACTCTGCCTATGCTTTGGGAAAGCCCCTAAAGAATAAGGTGTCTAAAACAGTGCCTGCCGATATTATTAAATCAAAATACCCAGAATAAATGATTCCTCAAGGCTAAATAAGTGTTAATATCAATCGATTTAGCCCAAAAAAAAGTCTACAGTTTAAATAAGCCCTTGTGAAGCCCTTATTTACAATCGTAATAAACATGGCTTACCGGATCCCATAGGGAAAATGACAGCTTCCAGCATTACATCGTCTTGTTAGAATGTGTCATACCTCAAGCAGCAAGAGACTGCAAACTGTTCCCCCAACTGAAGTTAATTGCTCTCAACAGTCCTGTGTGGAACAGCCATGGATTTTAGTTACGGTTGCTAAAATCATTTTCCTCATACAAACAGAATTCTTCATCTCTTTTCTGTTTCTGAGTAAATAGTACGTACCAGCACTATTTGAAAATAACAAACTCTTGATTGAATAATGAAAAACTACAGTTAAACACTAAAAAACTCTAAGCCATCTCCGTGGAGATGTTGCCTGTACAACGGCAAAGAGAATGACTGGGGTAGGCGGAGCCTAGGAGGGATCATGTGACCAGCTTTGCTGGGCTCTTTGCCATTTCCTGTTGGGGAAGAGAATATCCCACAAGTAAGGATGACGCCGTGGACCGGACACACCTATGTTGGAGAAATTTTAGTTGGAGGAAGACAGGGAGCACGATCAATAGATGCACCACTCCGGGGCTCTATATCTGATAAGAGTTGCACTATCAAATAAAGCAGAGGGTTTTACTCACTGAATCTATTCCAAGAATGGTGTAAGCCTCTTTTGCTGAAAAATGCACTGCCATTGGGAATTTTTTTTTATTCCTTACCTAACACAATTCCCACTTCAAAACCACACAATTGCCATTTGCTGGCTATATTAAAACACACAGCACTTTTGCATGAAACCGATTATACACATACATACTGTCCCATTAAAACTGCAGATTAGTAACAAGAGCTTGCAAAATTATCTTAACTCCTATACTGGGTTTCAATAGGATTTGCAATTCACAGCTGCAAGGCCTAGAAAGAATCCAGCTATACTAACCTACATTTTAGGTACGGCTGATGTGAAGTGAGGAGCACCAATGGGTGTCTTGGGGGCTATAAACCAGGGGCCAGTGGCTTCCTTGGGCCTGGGTTTCTTGAGAGCTGATCTATGCCAATTTAAAATGTATTTAATACTTTCAATTAGGCCATTTATCACCAACCATGAAAGTACATGAGGTCAGCCAAAACTGTTAGAACAAAATTTCCTTTTTCAAAACCTTCCTGACTACCAGGTCTTCTCTATAGCTCTAACTTCTTTCATGCACTTACTTACAAGTGTACCATGTGACCATTCAATGCCAGGTGCCAGTGTGCACTGTAAATTAAAAACAAAGGCAGATTAACTGAGGAACAGATTGTTGAATGCCATGCATTTTTCTTTAAGGTTTTTTTCAGCTGCTGCACTGGGCAGATTTTCGATATGAAGCTATGCTAGTAGGGGAAACAGAGGGGGGGGGGGGGGAAGGACTGCAGCTGTGAGCCATACCTAATACCAACACCTAGGTTTATTGAGAGCATTAAAAGTACTAGCACATGTTGCAGAGTTTTATTTTACAATACCCACATTTAAAAACACCTAGTATCATTACTAGTACAAACAATGAATCAGCAACACTGATAATCCACCATAAGATAAACTATGTCTGAGGAGAATGAGCTGGTAAATGCAGTGCATGAGAAAAAGTGAAACAATTTAAAGGGACACTGAACCCAAATTTTTTCTTTCATCATGCAGATAGAGCATGCAATTTTAAGCAACTTTCTAATTTACTCCTATTATCAAATTTTCTTCATTCTCTTGGTATCTTTATTTGAAATGCAAGAATGTAAGTTTAGATGCCAGCCCATTTTTTTGAACAACCTGGGTTGTGTTCTTGCTTATTGGTGGATACATTTATCCACCAATAAAAAAGTGCAGTCCAGAGTCCTGAAACAAAAAAAAGCTCAGATGCCTTCTTTTTAAATAAAGATAGCAAGAGAACAAAGAAATATTAATAGGAGTAAATTACAAAGTTGCCTAAAATTGCATGCTCTATCTGAATCACAAAAGAAAAAAATTGGGTTCGGTGTCCCTTTAAGCTCCAGCCCCTTATGAGAAGTGATAAAAGCAAAAATCAATAATGAATGTATACTGCAAAATTCTACTTTCAATAAAAGGAGCATAAATGAAAAGAAAAAAAAATGCTGTAATATATAAGAGCATTTTATTACTACAACATTGCTAACATATAGCTGTTACTGGTACTACGCAATTAAAACAGATGTGTTCAGTTAGTGCACTGCTGCTCTAGAGTGGATTTTAACGGTATATTGGGTTAAATCACACAGACCTTTGTGGAATTAATGCTTGCATATAATTTACACATTCGAAGATGTGTGTGACTACCACCGTTGATTGGGTCAGCGTCCGTTTAATAATCAGGACCACAGAGGCAGAACTTTTTTTCCACTTTCTGAGATGACATTTTAGCTAATATTTTTCTGCAGGTCATTTTTAAAATAAAATTCAATTTTAAATTAGGCAGTAACAGTTACACTACAGCACCATTTCAAATGCAGTGTGTTGGTTAACTGCAGAATAAAGACATTTTTAAAATTTTATAATATGGTGTAGAGCTGCAACAACTAATTGATATAATCAATAATCGATTATGAAAATAGTTGTTAACGAATCTCATAATCGATTAGTTGGTTTGCAATTAGTTGGTCTGTGCATGGCACCAGCTGCTTCACTCCAATGAGCTCCTGTACATGGAATTGTGTTTTATGGTCATGCCCTTAGCCTAAAGGACGTCTATAGATGCTTACTTTCCACTTTTTCAGGACAGTATACATTTACAACTACTCTTGGCTTATGAGCAACCCAGAAATAAAATAGGAGGAGTCATTTGGATGGTTTATATTAAATCAAGTGAATTGGAACTATGCTTTGCATGACATAGTGCCGAGCTTGTTATTTACACCTAGTGCTAGATTCATGGGAATTATTTGAATTGATGTGCACTCATATCTGTTTGCACAACTAGCGGATTGCTTGCTATTGATTATATGTACTGTATAGATAAATGTGTAAGGCTTAATTGTAATATGTACCAAATTCAACTTCTATAAGTATAAATCTATTTTAAGAGCAGATATTTTCCCCCTAACCTTATAGCTGGTTATTTACCATTGCATATAGATATTCAAGATCATTTTTTATGTTAGAATGAAGTCAAGGCTTACTTTGTTAAAAGGCCCCTTGCATTGGTGGAGCTTACAAAGATAAATATCCCACCTTGGTGAAATTGGCAAAACCCCACTTATGCATCTCAGGCACCTCAACACCATCTGAGCACCTCTTCTCTGCTGCAGGCAACATTGCTTGCAAAAAGAGAGCATGTGATCATGTTGATATTTTTGCATTTCAATGCAAAGTTTCTGAAAGTGTGAATAGAATATTATAAACAGTGATAGTCTACCTCTTTTGAAACAGTTTGTGGTTTGATTTTGCTTAATTATAAAAATGTAATCTGCTGCTTAAAAAAAATTAATTGGACAAAGGTTGTGTTAATGTAAAGTTTTAGTCTGAAGTTTATATTTGTAATATTCAGTATGTTGATTGTATTTTAAATATAGGGCAATTATTTTTTTTATCCGATTAATCGAAAAAATAATCGACCGATTAAAAAAAAAAAACCGTTAGTTGCAGCCCTAATATGGTGCAGCAGTTGAAAATTCCGATTATCCTAAATTATGAAGGTATAATCTAGATTTTATAAAAAAGACAGACGAGTATTTTGCATTACTTTCTTTTACTACTCAGTATGCAGCACTTAAAAGTATCATCAATACAATGATATTAAGAACAGATAAGAACAATAAGCAGCTACGGTGTATGCTAACTTATAACTCCAGGAAAAAAGTGACCAATCAGAATAGGAGTAGTGACCTTAAACAGACCAGTACGCAGCCAAACCTCCTCTTTGTCTAATGCTTACGATTAAAGAATTTGAAAGAACAATAAAAAGTCCAAACAGTCCCAAACAACAAAGAATAAAACATGTAAAGAAGAAGCTGAAGATCTGGATGGGGAACCTCATGAGAATGAAGAGTTGGTTGAAGAAGGAAGTCTAGTCCAGGATCTACTTGAAGGAAGACGGTCCTCTTGTGAAGAAGGAAGGAATCCAGAAGTGAGAAAAGGATTCCATTCAGTTGCAAACTGTCAAAACAAAAATTCATTAATATTATATGACCATAAAAAAGTGGGTAAAGACATTTGAGGTGGGAAAATACTCGTCTGTGTCTTTAATAAAATCTAGATTATACCTTCATAATTTAGGATAATATGAATTTTATTACAAGACTAGAGACTTCTATTTTGCAAGTTTAAAGTACCTTAATTATTTTCTTAAGCGAGGCATGTTGAATGGGTCTGAAATAAAACTGTTTGAAAATAGAGTCTGAAGACCAATCTGCCGCGCTCAGAATCTGTTGGAGAGGAGCAGATTTTAAAAAGGCCTTCGAGGCAGCAGAACCTCTAACCGAAAGAGCTGAGAAAGAAATATCAATTCCGGCTTCTTTCATGACCCATTTAACCCACCTTGCGATGGAAGTTGAAGTGATAGGAGCATGAGGAGGAACAAAGGAAATAAGAAGTTGATTGTCTGAAGGTTTTCTTAAAGACAAAAGTTCTTGACTCATACGATTTCAAACATTTTACCACACAAAGAGAAGGTTCAGAAGGAAGTTAAGGATAGAAAATAGAAGTAGAAAGAGTCTTGGTTCTACGGTACAGAAAAATGCAACTACCTCTAGAGAAAAGCGTTTAGCATTCCAATCTAAGGCTTTGACGTCAGAAACCCTTCTAAAAGATATTAAACAAAGAAGAGTGGCAAGTTTAGACGAAAGTTGTTATTAGGGACAAAGCATTATCAGGCCAAGATTTGAAATGGGCAAAAATAAGATCCACATCCCAGGAAAAAACGGAAAAAACAAAAACAAAAATAAACTATGTTTAGGTATAGGAGGACATTTTAATCTGATGGCCTTAAGCACCCTACAAACTAAAAAGTGTTTACCAACAGAAAGGTTATTAATACATTATATCTGGCAGAAATAGCTGAACGATGTACATTGATGGTTCTATACGCTAGACCCGAATCAAAAAGGTGAGACAGGTAATTAATAATATCAGTTAAATCTGAAGAAAAGGGATCCAAGTTTTTCCGCAAGCAGCAGCTAGTCCATTTAGACCAGGCGACGAAGTAGCTTTTACGAGTACCTGGGGCCCAGGACTCTTGAATGAGTGACTTAGCTCCATCCGAAAGACCTCGGAGAGTCCAGGGTCCCCTAAGATAGTCCATGCCACTAGGTGAAGAGATCCTAGGAGAACTAGATTGCAACAATTGCCCTCCAGATCCCTGAGATGAGGACGAAAAGGCAACAGAATTGGTAGATTGATAGACATCTCCAATAGGGAGTGATACCATGATTGAGTCGGCCAAAGGGGGGGTCACAATCGTCAAGGACAGAAGATCCCTGCAAACAGTTGAAATTGATCTCAGGATCATTGAAAAGGGAGGAAAAACGCATAAACTCCCTGGAGAGGCCATGGATGAAGAAAGGCATCTATGGGTGATGCCTCTGGGTCTGGACGCCAGCTAAAATAAGGAAGAATCTGAAAATTGGTCCTGAATGCAAAAAGATACAAACAAAAGGGACCCCTGAGAGATTGGAGAGAGAGAGAGAGAAAGAGAGTCCTGTCCAATTTCCAGTCGCTGAAATCCGTCAGATAACGAGATCCCCAATCCGCCGCTGAATTGACCTGGAATGTATTCCGCCTTGACTGAAATATTCCTGTCCAAACAAAGATGAATAAAATCTTTGGTGATATTGGACAGATCTCTGGATTTGGTGCCTCCCAAACGATTGAGATAATGCACCGAAGAAACATTGTCCATACGCAGGAGAATGGAGAACAACATTTGACAAAACTCTTGACTGCAAACGAGTCTGCCAATAATTTGAAACAACTGATGTGAAAACGTTTCTCCTACAATGTCCACTTGCCACATGTAATGGAGGGACCACAACGAGCTCACCAGCCTGGAAGACTGGCGTCTGATTCTATGATGAAATCTGGAGTCTTGCCAAAAATGGCTCTCCCATTCCAGGCTTCCAAATGAGAAAGCCACCAAGATAGTTCTTCTCTCACTTCTGAAGATAAAGGAATCAAATGAGAATAAGAAAAACCTTTCCTCAATCTCTGAAGTTTGCAATAATGTAAAGGAGTAGGAAATATAGCCTGAATAGAGGATGATGGTAAACCTACTATTCAGGCTATAGTTCTAATTGGAACCGAGTCTTTGGATAATGTTTTGGAAATTCCTTTGATGTTCTTCACCTTGTCTGAAGGAAGACTCAAGGTGGAAAGAACTGTATCTGGAAACCCAAGAAAATTAAAGATCTGGCAGGAGAAAGAATTGATTTGTTTGTTCACAATAAAACCTAAATATTCCAATAAGGAAATTGTGGAAGAGATGATTCTGAAGAGAGAAAAAATCCTGGTCCATAATTAAGATGTCATCCAAATAAATTAGACGAACACCCCGAATTCTCAACCATGCCACCACGGGTTTGAGTAATTTGGTGAAAATCCATGGGGCAGACGACAGCCCGAAAGGAAGGCAGGTGAAATTCCAATATTGGTCCTCCCAACGGAAGGTCAAAAACTCCCAATGTTCTTGGGCGATTGGCACGGTTAGGTAGGCGTCTGTTAGATCTAGACGAACCAACCAATCGTTTTCTCTTAAACATTCTCTCAGTAAATGTATACCTTTCATTTTGAAATGGCGGTATACAACATAAGCATTCAGGGATTTTAGATTTATAACTGGTCTGAACTGGTTGTTTTTCTTTTTGTCCAGAAATAAGTTGATTAAATAGATAGTGAGGCTGAGGTACGGGGAGAATTGCTTTTTTGGAAAAAAGGGTTGAAATTTCATTTTGGACCAGAATTCTGTCTTCTTGAGAAAAATGAATGGGCTGAGGAAGCTTTATTTGGACAGGAAGAGAGATTAACTATGTGAATGCCTGACACTGCTTGAAGAACCCAAGAGTCTGAGGTAATTGAGACCCAATTTTGGACAAACAAGGCAATTCTGCCACCAATTCTGTCTGGGGGGGAAGGAAGAACATAGAAAGGAAAACATAATTTATGCTTACCTGATAAATTTATTTCTCTTGTAGTGTATCCAGTCCACGGATCATCCATTACTTATGGGATATTAACTCCTCCCCAACAGGAAGTGCAAGAGGATTCACCCAGCAGAGCTGCCATATAGCTCCTCCCCCAACTGCCATTACCAGTCATTCGACCGAAAACATGCAGAGAAAGGAAAACCATAGGGTGCAGTGGTGACTGTAGTTTAATGGAAAAATTACCTGCCTTAAAGTGACAGGGCGGGCCGTGGACTGGATACACTACAAGAGAAATAAATTTATCAGGTAAGCATAAATTATGTTTTCTCTTGTTAAGTGTATCCAGTCCACGGATCATCCATTACTTATGGGATACCAATACCAAAGCTAAAGTACACGGACGGCGGGAGGGACAGGCAGGCTCTTTATACGGAAGGAACCACTGCCTGAAGAACCTTTCTCCCAAAAACAGCCTCCGAAGAAGCAAAAGTGTCAAATTTGTAAAATTTGGAAAAAGTATGAAGAGAAGACCAAGTTGCAGCCTTGCAAATCTGTTCAACAGAAGCCTCATTCTTAAAGGCCCAAGTGGAAGCCACAGCTCTAGTAGAATGTGCTGTAATTCTTTCAGGAGGCTGCAGTCCAGCAGTCTCATAGGCTAACCGTATTATGCTACGAAGCCAAAAGGAGAGAGAGGTAGCCGAAGCTTTTTGACCTCTCCTCTGACCAGAATAAACGACAAACAGGGAAGACGTTTGTCGAAAATCCTTAGTTGCCTGTAGATAAAATTTCAGGGCACGGACTACATCTAGATTGTGTAGCAGACGTTCCTTTTTCGAAGAAGGATTAGGACACAAAGATGGAAACACAATCTCTTGATTGATATTCCTGTTAGTGACCACCTTAGGTAGGAACCCAGGTTTAGTACGCAGAACTACCTTGTCTGAATGAAAAATCAGATAAGGAGAATCACAATGTAAGGCAGATAACTCAGAGACTTTTCGAGCCGAGGAAATCGCCATTAAAAACAGAACTTTCCAAGATAACAACTTGATATCAATGGAATGAAGGGGTTCAAACGGAACCCCCTGTAAAACATTAAGAACTAAGTTCAAACTCCATGGTGGAGCAACAGTTTTAAACACAGGCTTGATCCTAGCTAAAGCCTGACAAAAAGCTTGAACGTCCGGAACTTCTGACAGACGTTTGTGTAAAAGAATGGACAGAGCTGAAATATGTCCCTTTAAGGAACTAGCGGATAAACCCTTTTCTAAACCTTCTTGTAGAAAAGACAATATCCTCGGAATCCTAACCTTACTCCATGAGTAACTCTTGGATTCGCACCAATATAAGTATTTGCGCCATATCTTATGGTAAATCTTTCTGGTAACAGGCTTCCTAGCCTGTATTAAGGTATCAATAACTGACTCAGAAAAAACACGTTTTGATAAAATCAAGCGTTCAATTTCCAAGCAGTCAGCTTCAGAGAAATTAGATTTTGATGTTTGAAGGGACCCTGGATCAGAAGGTCCTGTTTCAGAGGTAGCGACCAAGGTGGACAGGATGACATGTCCACTAGATCTGCATACCAAGTCCTGCGTGGCCATGCAGGCGCTATTAGAATCACTGATGCTCTCTCCTGTTTGATTCTGGCAATCAATCGAGGAAGCATCGGGAAGGGTGGAAACACACAAGCCATCCCGAAGGTCCAAGGTGCTGTGAAAGCATCTATCAGAACCGCTCCCGGATCCCTGGATCTGGACCCGTAACGAGGAAGCTTGGCGTTCTGTCGAGACGCCATGAGATCTATCTCTGGTTTGCCCCAACGTCGAAGTATTTGGGCAAAGACCTCCGGATGAAGTTCCCACTCCCCCGGATGAAAAGTCTGACGACTTAAGAAATCCGCCTCCCAGTTCTCCACTCCCGGGATGTGGATTGCTGACAGGTGGCAAGAGTGAGACTCTGCCCAGCGAATTATCTTTGATACTTCCATCATTGCTAGGGAGCTTCTTGTCCCTCCCTGATGGTTGATGTAAGCTACGGTCGTGATGTTGTCCAACTGAAACCTGATGAACCCCCGAGTTGTTAACTGGGGCCAAGCCAGAAGGGCATTGAGAACTGCTCTCAATTCCAGAATGTTTATTGGTAGGAGACTCTCCTCCTGATTCCATTGTCCCTGAGCCTTCAGAGAATTCCAGACAGCGCCCCAACCTAGTAGGCTGGCGTCTGTTGTTACAATTGTCCAGTCCGGCCTGCTGAATGGCATCCCCCTGGACAGATGTGGCCGAGAAAGCCACCATAGAAGAGAATTTCTGGTCTCTTGATCCAGATTCAGAGTAGGGGACAAGTCTGAGTAATCCCCATTCCACTGACTTAGCATGCACAATTGCAGCGGTCTGAGATGTAGGCGTGCAAAGGGTACTATGTCCATTGCTGCTACCATTAAGCCGATCACCTCCATGCATTGAGCTACTGACGGGTGTTGAATGGAATGAAGGACACGGCATGCATTTTGAAGCTTTGTTAACCTGTCTTCTGTCAGGTAAATCTTCATTTCTACAGAATCTATAAGAGTCCCCAAGAAGGGAACTCTTGTGAGTGGAAAGAGAGAACTCTTCTTTTCGTTCACCTTCCATCCATGCGACCTTAGAAATGCCAGTACTAACTCTGTATGAGACTTGGCAGTTTAAAAGCTTGAAGCTTGTATCAGAATGTCGTCTAGGTACGGAGCTACCGCAATTCCTTGCGGTCTTAGTACCGCCAGAAGAGCACCCAGAACCTTTGTGAAGATTCTCGGAGCCGTAGCCAATCCGAATGGAAGAGCTACAAACTGGTAATGCCCGTCTAGAAAGGCAAACCTTAGATACCGGTAATGATCTTTGTGAATCGGTATGTGAAGGTAAGCATCCTTTAAATCCACTGTGGTCATGTACTGACCCTTTTGGATCATGGGTAAAATTGTAAAATAGTTTCCATTTTGAACGATGGAACTCTTAGGAATTTGTTTAGGATCTTTAAATCCAAGATTGGCCTGAAAGTTCCCTCTTTTTTGGGAACCACAAACAGATTTGAGTAAAACCCTTGTCCTTGTTCCGACCGCGGAACCGGATGGATCACTCCCATTAATAAAAGATCTTGTACGCAGCGTAGAAACGCCTCTTTCTTTATTTGGTTTGTTGACAACCTTGACAGATGAAATCTCCCTCTTGGGGGAGAGAATTTGAAGTCTAGAAGGTATCCCTGAGATATGATCTCTAACGCCCAGGGATCCTGGACATCTCTTGCCCAAGCCTGGGCGAAGAGAGAAAGTCTGCCCCCCACTAGATCCGTTCCCGGATCGGGGGCCCTCGATTCATGCTGTCTTAGGGGCAGCAGCAGGTTTCCTGGCCTGCTTGCCCTTGTTCCAGGACTGGTTAGACTGTCTAGCCTTAGGTTTGGCTCTGTCTTGAGGCAGGGCATGGCCTTTACCTCCTGTAATGTCAGCGATAATTTCTTTCAACCCGGGCCCGAATAAGGTCTGCCCTTTGAAAGGTATATTAAGCAATTTAGATTTAGAAGTAACGTCAGCTGACCAGGATTTTAGCCACAGTGCTCTGCGTGCCTGAATGGCGAGTCCGGAATTCTTAGCCGTAAGTTTAGTTAAATGTACTACGGCATCTGAAATAAATGAGTTAGCTAACTTAAGGGCTTTAAGCTTGTGTGTAATCTCATCTAATGGAGCTGATTCAAGTGTCTCTTCCAGAGACTCAAACCAAAATGCTGCTGCAGCCGTGACAGGCGCAATGCATGCAAGAGGTTGCAATATAAAACCTTGTTGAACAAACTTTTTCTTAAGGTAACCCTCTAACTTTTTATCCATTGGATCTGAAAAGGCACAGCTATCCTCCACCGGGATAGTGGTACGCTTAGCTAAAGTAGAAACTGCTCCCTCCACCTTAGGGACCGTGTGGTGGCGTCTATTGGAAACATCTTTCTAAATATCGGAGGGGGTGAGAACGGCACACCGGGTCTATCCCACTCCTTAGTAACAATTTCAGTAAGTCTCTTAGGTATAGGAAAAACGTCAGTACTCGCCGGTACCGCAAAATATTTATACAACCTACACATTTTCTCTGGTATTGCAACTGTGTTACAATCATTCAGAGCCGCTAACACCTCCCCTAGTAATACACGGAGGTTTTCCAGCTTAAATTTAAAATTTTAAATATCTGAATCCAGTTTGTTTGGATCAGAACCGTCACCCGCAGAATGAAGCTCTCCGTCCTCATGTTCTGCAAATTGTGACGCAGTGTCTGACATGGCCCTAATATTATCAGCGCACTCTGTTCTCACCCCAGAGTGATCACGCTTACCTCTTAGTTCTGGTAATTTAGCCAAAACTTCAGTCATAACAGTAGCCATATCCTGTAATGTGATTTGTAATGGCCGCCCAGATGTACTCGGCGCTACAATATCACGCACCTCCCGAGCGGGAGATGCAGGTACTGACACGTGAGGCGAGTTAGTCGGCATAACTCTCCCCTCGTTGTTTGGTGAAATATGTTCAATTTGTACAGATTGACTTTTATTTAAAGTAGCATCAATACAGTTAGTACATAAATTTCTATTGGGCTCCACTTTGGCTTTAGCACATATAGCACAGATATCTTCCTCTGAATCAGACATGTTTAACACACTATCAAATAAACTAGCAACTTGGAAATACTTTTCAAGTAATTTACTATAATATGAAAACGTACTGTGCCTATAAGAAGCACAGAAAAAGTTATGACAGTTGAAAATTAATAAACTGAAAAGTTATAGCATCAAATCTTTGTAAAAAACACAATTTTAGCAAAGGATTGCTCCCATTAGCAAAGGATAACTAACCCTGATAGCAGAAAAAAAAAAAAAAAAAAAAAATACAGAAATAAACGTTTTTTTATCACAGTCAACTACAATCTCACAGCTCTGCTGTGAGTGATTACCTCCCTCAAAACAAGTTTTGAAGACCCCTGAGTTCTGTAGAGATGAACCGGATCATGCAGGGAAGACAAACTTCTGACTGAATTTTTTGATGCGTAGCAAAAGCGCCAAAAAAGGCCTCTCCCCCTCACACATAACAGTGAGAGAGATCAGTAAACTGTCATAAATTAAATAAAACGACTGCCAAGTGGAAAAAAAGTGCCCAAAACATTTTTTCACCCAGTACCTCAGAAAATTAAACGATTTTACATGCCATCAAAAAACGTTTAACATTAATAAATTGAGTGTTATTAAAAAGCCTGTTGCTAGTCCCTGCAAATTAGGCTAAAGTTTTATGCATACAGTATAATTCCAGTGAAGTGCCATTCCCCAGAATACTGAAGTGTAAAATATACATACATGACAGCCTGATACCAGTTGCTGCTACTGCATTTAAGGCTGAGTTTACATTATATCGGTATGGCAGAATTTTCTCATCAATTCCATTGTCAGAAAATAATAAGCTGCTACATACCTCTTTGCAGATTAATCTGCCCGCTGTCCCCTGATCTGAAGTTTACCTCTCCTCAGATGGCCGAGAAACAGCAATATGATCTTAACTACTCCGGCTAAAATCATAGAAAAACTCAGGTAGATTCTTCTTCAAATTCTACCAGAGAAGGAATAACACACTCCGGTGCTATTATAAAATAACAAACTTTTGATTGAAGGTATGAAACTAAGTATAATCACCACAGTCCTCTCACACATCCTATCTATTCGTTGGGTGCAAGAGAATGACTGGTAATGGCAGTTGGGGGAGGAGCTATATGGCAGCTCTGCTGGGTGAATCCTCTTGCACTTCCTGTTGGGGAGGAGTTAATATCCCATAAGTAATGGATGATCCGTGGACTGGATACACTTAACAAGAGAAATAACGTATTTACCTGGTGCTTGTCTTGCTCTGCCTCCATGGACGTCCTCGCGATGGGAAAAAGGAAGAGGTTGAGGGTTCTTGGAAGTTTCTTTGGTACTGAGATTGATACTGGGAAGGATAATGGGACTGATGGGATTCGAAATATTGAGACCTGGATAAGAAAGGTTGAAAGCCGGAAAAGCAGCCTCTGCCTCTCCCGGTCCTATCAGAGAAATTCTGGTTAGGGTAAAAAAAATTAAAAAAATTGACAGATGTCTTGACTTTATTTAGATTAGAAAATGTGTTTAAGTAAGAGTCTCCAAACAAAAGACCATTTTCATCAGAGGCAACATCAGAGGCGAAATCAGAAATTTTTGGGTCAAATTTACGCAAAATGTTGCGCAGTCTTTCAAGGGACATAGTCGTGTTAGTGTTACCCACAAAACAGTCATCTTTGGAACCATTCACGTACAATATAAGGATCCAAAGGGGAATTTTCTGCAACCCCTTGTTCTGACCTCTCAAATAGCTTAGTTATAGGACCCGCAGTATCAAGTAACTTGTCCTGACAGATCTTCCATGATCTGTCAATACCTTTCTTTAGTTTATAACCTGGGGCAGCAATGAATTTTAAAATTTTGGGGTCAACCTTAGGAGAAATGGAAGCATTTTGGGGGAGTATTACTATTATTATTATTATTAGTTTATTACGGGATTGCTTTTTTAAAGGTTTTCTTTATTGATAGTCTATGAATTTTGCTACATCAATAGATGGACACCATTCGGCAGAACGAGGGTGATGTAATTCATCTGGGTTAAATCTGGGGTTACCTAAGCAGTCAGTAAACTCCATTTCTTCCTCATTAAAATCTTAAATTTTTTAGACATTTTCCTATGCTTTTTGGCTGCTGGGGAATAATTTGAATCATTGTAAAGAGAATCTGAATTAATATCGGTTTAATCTTCCTCATCTGAACTATTAGAATTTGAGGATGACATTTTTTCAAAGGATTTAATTTTTGATTTTGAAATTACACTAGAATCTCCAATTTGGGAAACCTTTGTATGCAGGGTTCTTTTTACACCGTTTTTTGTTCCTTTGCTGTGAGGAATAGATGTGTCATTTTTTCTTTTGTGATTCAGATAGAGCATGCAATTTTAAGCAACTTTCTAATTTACTCCTATTATCAATTTTTCTTCATTCTTTTGGTATCTTAATTTGAAATGCAAGAATGTAAGTTTAGATGCCGGCCCACTTTGGGTAAATAACCTGGGTTATTCTTGCTGATTGGTGGATAAATTCATTCACCAATAAAAAAGTGCTGTCCAGAGTCCTGAACAAAATAGATTAGATACCTTCTTTTGCAAATAAAGATAGCAAGTGAACGAAGAAAAATTGATAATAGGAGTGAATTAGAAAGTTGCTTAAAATTGCATGCTCTATCTGAATAACGAAAGAAACAATTTGGGTTCAGTGTCCCTTTAAGTAACTGACGAGACTTAGAAATAAGTTTTTTTTTTCTTGCTTTAATGGCAATAGGATTTTTCCTATTTTAAAGATTTTTGTCTCTAATACCCATTAATGAGGACATTTTATTATACAAATTATTCATGGATGAATGATTGTTTGTACAGTCAAAGGAGTTGTACAATCTGTATTTAGATGCAGAGAGAATATATATATATATATATATATATATATATATATATATATATATATATATATATATATATATATATATATATATATATATATATATATATATTCATTAAAATTATGGGGGGGGAGATAAAAAAACTGAAATTAAAATCCTCCATGTCTCAAAATAAAATCAATGTAAATATTTGCATAGGAAATTAGTACATCTAAGCAAGTATCCCCGCTTGCCCCCAGAAATTCTTAATATGCAATGTTTCCAATGCACAAGAGAATTGTGGGTAAGATATGCAAATTCTCAGTTTTTTTGCTTCAAAATACTGTTTTAACACAGCGATCCTTTTAAACAGGAATTTTGAGACATGGAGGATTTTAATTTCAGTTTTTTATCTCCCCCCCATAATTTTAATGAATTTTGGTTTAACCATGAAAATAGCTTTTCCAATGCAGCAATCAGAAATCTATCTCCTACTGATGAGTTCTAAAAAGAACGAAACAGGCTTGTATAGTGAGTGATTTCTGGTTTGCTGTCATATTCCTGTTTAAAAGGATCGCTGTGTTAAAACAGTATTTTGAAGCAAAAAAACTGAGAATTTGCATACCTAATTTGCATATCTTACCCACAATTCTCTTGTGCATTGGAAACATTGCATATTAAGAATTTCTGGGGGCAAGCGGGGATACTTGCTTAGATGTACTAATTTACTATGCAAATATTTACATTGATATATATATATATATATAGATATATAGATATATATATATATATATATATATAGATATATAGATATATATATATATATATATATCAAACTTTAAACTATACTACTATTAAACCACCTAAAAATACCAGAAATTTCTCTGACAGGAATTTTTTAAAATATGACTAAAATACTGAAAGAAAACGGCTTAAATAACAAACCACAAGATGGCAATGGAGGCTGGATAACAGCTGAAAAAACAAGCACTTCACTAAAAGAAAAAATTATAAAAAAAAAAAAAAAAAAAATAGATGTCAACAAAGATGATTGACTCAGGAGAAGTACTGCGTCAGTGCAAGAGGGCGGGAAAACGGGGAATAACGGCCCACAAAATGGCGGCGGGCAGAAGCGGGCGACTACATAGAAGATGGAGGGGAAAACAAAAAATAATAATAATGAAAACGGTAAGAATATAGAAAAAAGTGGACACTAAATAAACAAGAAATGGAAGCGAAACTAAGCGGTTTTAACGCAAAACTAGCCTTATAAAAATGACCAAAGGAAAAAAAAAAAAAAAAAAAAAAGGGAAACCAATAAAAACAGAGGCAAATAAAAACAAAATAAATTGGTAAACCAAATATGGATAAAAATAGAAAACAACAATACCTATACTAGTATAAAACGAAAAACAAAATAATGAAAACACATACAATATATCGAAAACTGTAAATATTAGAGAAATCAAGCAGAGCAGCAAAAGAAAGTTTGGCTGCGTACTGGTCTATTTATGGTCACTACTCCTTTTCTGATTGGTCACTTTTTTCCTGGAGTTATAAGTTAGCATACACCTTAGCTACTTGTTATCATTTGTTATATGTTCCGTTTTCATTTCATTTAATTGATTATACTTGTTATACTTTTAAGTGGTGCATACTGGAGTAGTAAAAAAAATTAATGCAAAATAGGAGTCTCTGGTCTAGTAATAAAATTGCATTGCAAATCAGCTGCAGAAAAAAAAAATTGTAAAGTTTCTTGAAAAAATGTGTTTCCTTTTCTCTTGGTCCAACAGAAATCTAGTAATAAAAAAAAAATGAAATTTATGCTTACCTGATAAATGTGTTTCTTTCTTGACAGTGAGTCCACGGATCATCATAATTACTATTGGGAATATCACTCTTGATCAGCAGGAGGCGGCAAAGAGCACCACAGCAAAGCTGTTAAATACCACTCCCCTTACCCACAACTTCCAGTCATTCGACCAAAGGGAAAGGAGAAAGGAAGTAATATAAGAGGTACAGAGGTGCCTGAGGTTTATGTAAAAATAAAACTGTCTGAACACAGGGAGGGCCGTGGACTCACCGTGTCAAGAAAGAAATTTATCAGTTAAGCATAAATTTCATTTTCTTTCTAATGACAGGGTGAGTCCACGGATCATCATAATTACTATTGGGAATCAATACCCAAGCTAGAGGACACGGATGATTAAGGAGGGACAAGACAGTTAGCCTAAACAGAAGGCACCACTGCTTGAAGAACCTTTCTCCCCAAAACAGCCTCAGCCGAAACAAAAGTACCAAATTTAAAACATTTTGAAAAAGTGTGTAAAGATGACCAAGTGGTAGCCTTGCAAATCTGATCAACAGAAGCTCCATTTTTGAAAGCCCAAGTAGAAGAAACAGCCCTCGTGGAATGAGCCATGATTTTCTCAGAAGGCTGCTGACCAGCAGTCTCATATGCCAAGCGAATAACACTCAACCAACAAGAAATAAGTAGCTGTAGCTTTCTGACCTTTACGCTTCCCAGAAAAAAAAACAAATAAAAGACTGGCGAAAATCCTTAGTCGCCTGCAAATAATACTTCAATGTGCGAACTACATCGAGATTGTGCAACAAATATTCCTTAGGAGGAGGATTAGGACACAAAGGAGTAACAATCTCCTAATTAATATTCTTATCAGAAACAACCTTGGGAAGAAAACCTAGTGCAGTATGTAGTACTACCATATCAGAATGAAAAATAAGGCAAGGAGACACACTGCAAGGCAGAAAGCTCCAAAACTCTTTGAGCTGAAGAGATAGCAACCAAAAACAAAACCTTCCAGGTTAACAACTTAATATCCAAAAAATGCATAGGCTCAAAACGGAGCCTGTTTTATAACTCTAAGAACTAAATTAAGACTCCAAGGAGGAGTCACAAACTTAACCATAGGCTGGATTCTAACCAAAGCCTGACAAAAAGACTGAACGTCTGGCACATCCGCCAGACGTTTGTGCAACAAAATAGATAAAATAGAAATTTGACCCTTCAGGGTACTAGCAGATAAACCCTTCTAAAGACCCTCCTGGAGAAAAGACAAAATCCTCGGAATCCTGACTCTGCTCCAAGAGTAGCCTCTGGATTCACATCAATACAGATATTTACACCATATCTTATAATAGATCTTTCTAGTCACAGGCTTACGCTCCTGAATCATAGTCTCAATAACCGACTCAGAAAAACCACGCTTGGATAAAATCAAGTGTTCAATCTCCAAGCAGTCAGCTTCAGAGAAACAAGATTTGGATGAAGGAAGGGCCCCTGAAGTAGAAGGTCCGTCCTTAACGGAAGACTCCAAGGTGGGGAGGATGACATCTTCACCAGATCTGCATACCAGATCCTGCCAGGCCACGCCGGTGCAATAAGAATCACCAACGCCCTCTCCTGTCTGATCTGAGCAATGACCCGAGGAAGAAGGGCAAACGGCAGAAACACATATGCCAGACTGAACTTCCAAGAAACTGCTAGAGCATCTACCAATACAGAGGATCCCTGGCCCTCGATCCGTACTTCGGAAGCTTGGCATTGTGACAAGATGCCATAAAGTCCAACTCTGGTTGACCCCATTTGAGAAAAAAAAAACTTCAAAACACCTCCGGATGAAGTTCCCACTCCCCTGGATGAAAAGACTGTCTGCTCAGAAAATCCGCTTACCAATCGTCCACCCCTGGAATGTGGATCTCAGAAAGACAGCAGTTGTGTACTTCCACCCACTGCATAACCTTGGTTACCTCTGTCATGGCCAGGGAACTCAGAATCCCTCCTTGATGATTGATGCAAGTCACTGACGTAATGTTGTCCGATAGAAACCTGATAAACTGGGTTGAAGCCAACAGACCAGGTCAGAAAAACATTGAAGATTGCCCTCAGCTCTAGAATATTTATGAGAATCGACCCTTCCTGAGACCATAGACTGAGTTTTCAACGAACCCCAGACAGCTCCCCATCCCAGCAGACTGGCATCCGTGGTCACGATTACCCAGGTAGGTCTGCGAAAACAGGTTCTCTGAGAGAGAGAAGATCCTGAGACAACCACCACGGAAGAGAATCTCTTGCCGCCTGATCTAAAACAATCTTTGGAGACAGATCCGTATAATAACCATTCCACTGTCTGAGCATGCATAACTGCAGTGGTCTGAGATGGAACCGAGCAAACAGAATGATGTCCATGACTGAAACCATCAGACCAATAACCTCCATACACTGGGCCACCGACGGCCGAGGAAAGAATTGAAGAGCTATTTTTTATTTCCTTGCTTCTGACACACAAAAAAATATTCTTAATTTCTAGAGAATCTATAATGGTTCCCAAGAATACCACTCATGTAGCTGGAATCAATGAATTTCCTCCTAAATTCACCTTCCAACCGTGGGAGCGCAATAAAGACAACTCTAGTTGAAAAGATGGCGCCTGAACTAGAATGTCGTCCAGATAAGGAGCTACCGCAACCCCCTGCAATCTTAGCACTGCCAGTAACGCACCCAGGACCTTTGAAAATAGCCTGGTCGCAGTCGCAATACCAAAAGAGCCACAAACTGAAAATGCTGGTCTAGGAAAGCAAATCTCAGAAACTTGTGATGTTCCTTGTGGATGGGAATATGCAGATACACATCCTTCAAATTCACTGTAGTCGTGAATTGACCCTCTTGAACCAGAGGAAGAATTGAACGAATAGTTGATGGAACTCTGAGAAACTTGTTCACACACTTGAGATCTAGGATGGGTCTGAAAGTTCCCTCCTTTTTGGGAACGATAAACAGATTGGAATAGAAACCTAGTCCATGCTCCTGAACTGGAACGATCACTCACATGTCGGAAAGATCCTGAACACAACTTAATAATGCCCTTTTTGTCAGGTCTACAGATATCCTGAAAGGAGGAAACCTGCCCCTGGGAGGAAAATACTTAAACTCCAGTTTGTATCCCTGGGACACCATCTACCACCCAGGGATGTGGAACATCTCGAACCCATGCTTGAGCGAAAAAGTAAAGTCTGCCCTCCACACGATCAAATCCCGGATCAGGGCAGACCCTTCATGCTGACTGAGTCAGCAGCAGGCTTCTTAGATTGCTTCCCCTAACTCCAGGACTGATTGGACTTCCAAGAAGGCTTAGACTGATCCTGCTTGGAGGAAGAGGAAGACTTACCAGAGAAGTAACGAAAGGAACAAAAATTACTTTGACTACCCTTCTGCTTATTTCTCTTATCCTGAGGGAGAGAATGCCCCTTCCCTCCAGTAATATCAGAAATAATCTCAGCCAAACCCAGCCCAAACAAGGTCTTACCCTTGTAAGGAATGGATAAAAGCTAAGATTTAGATGAGACATCCGCAGACCAGGACTTTAACCATAAAACAGCAAAGCCAGAAATCTTTGCTCTCAATTTAATGGCCTGTATAGAAGCGTCCGCAATAAAAAAAATTGCCAACTTTAAAGCTCTAATTCTATCCTGAATCTCCCCTCAAGAGGAGTATCCTGCTGAACAGAATCAGACAACGCATCAAGCCAATATGCAGCCGCACTGGTAATAGTAGCAATACACACAGCAGGCTGCCATTGGAACCCCTGGTGAACATACATCCTGTGACGAATCATACCTTCTCAAGGTCACAATAGAGGGGTGTGGGCATGAAGGGGTTAATGGCACACCGCTCTGGTTCCCTTATCCTTGCAACTCTGCAAAAGGACCTTAAAAAAAAGGGACACCTCATTAGCCCCCAAATCTTGTCCACACTGCTCTAATTAACAATTTCCCTGCTGCCACCACCAAAACTTTTTAAATTAAAGGGGAGTTTTGGGGAACCCCTAAAAACAGAATTTATGTTTACCTGATAAATTTCTTTCTCCTACGGTGTATCCGGTCCACGGCTTCATCCTTACTTGTGAGATATTCTCATTCCCTACAGGAAGTGGCAAAGAGAGCACACAGCAGAGCTGTCCATATAGCTCCCCTCAGGCTCCGTCCCCCCCCCCCCTCCCGTCATTCGACCGACGGTTAGGAGAAAAAGGAGAACCATAGGGTGCAGTGGTGACTGTAGTTTACAAAAATAAAATTTAAACCTGTCCAAATGCCAGGGTGGGCCGTGGACCGGATACACCGTAGGAGAAAGAAATTTATCAGGTAAACATAAATTCTGTTTTCTCCTACATTGGTGTATCCGGTCCACGGCTTCATCCTTACTTGTGGGAACCAATACCAAAGCTTTAGGACACGGATGAAGGGAGGGAACAAGTCAGGTAACCTAAACGGAAGGCACCACTGCTTGTAGAACCTTTCTCCCAAAAATAGCCTCCGAAGAAGCAAAAGTATTGAATTTGTAAAATTTGGCAAATGTATGCAGTGAAGACCAAGTCGCTGCCTTACAGATCTGTTCAACAGAAGCCTCATTCTTGAAAGCCCATTTGGAAGCCACAGCTCTAGTAGAGTGAGCTGTAATTCGTTCAGGAGGCTGCCTTCCAGCAGTCTCATAAGCCAACCGGATGATGCTTTTCAGCCAGAAAGACAGAGAGGTCGCAGTCGCCTTTTGACCTCTCCTCTTGCCAGAATAGACAAACAAAGACTATGTTTGTCTGAAGGCTTTGGTTGCTTTTAGATAAAACTTTAAAGCACGAACCACATCAAGATTGTGTAACAGGTGTTCCTTGTTAGAAACTGGATTAGGACACAGAGAAGGAACAACTATTTCCTGGTTAATATTCTTATTGGAAAACACTTTTGGAAGAAAACCAGGTTTGGTACGTAAAACGACCTTATCTGTATGAAACACCAGATAGGGTGAATTACACTGCAAAGCAGACAATTCAGAAACTCTTCTAGCAGAAGAAATAGCTACTAAAAACAAAACTTTCCAAGATAGTAACTTAATATCTATGGAATTTAGAGGTTCAAACGGAACCCCTTGAAGAACTGAAAGAACTAAATTTAGGCTCCATGGAGGAGCCACAGGTCTGTAGACAGGCTTGATTCTGACTAAAGCCTGTACAAACGCCTGAATATCTGGCATGGCTGCCAGACGCTTGTGTAACAAAACAGACAGAGCAGATATCTGTCCTTTTAAGGAACTAGCTGAAAGACCTTTCTCCAATCCTTCTTGGAGAAAAGATAGTATCCTTGGAATCCTAATCTTACTCCATGAGTAACCCTTGGATTCGCACCAACAAAGATATTTCCGCCATATCTCATGGTAAATTTTCCTGGTGAAAGGCTTTCTAGCCTGGATCAGAGTATCTATAACTGATTCCGAAAACCCACGCTTAGCTAGAATCAAGCGTTCAATCTCCAAGCAGTCAGTTGCAGAGAAACTAGGTTTGGATGTTCGAATGGACCTTGAATTAGAAGGTCCTGCCTCAAAAGGTAGCTTCCATGGTGGAACCGATGACATATTCACCAGGTCTGCATACCAAGTCCTGCGTGGCCACGCAGGAGCTATCAGAATTACCGAAGCCTTCTCCTGTTTGATCCTGGCTACTAGCCGGGGGAGAAGGGGAAACGGTGGAAAGACATAAGCTAGATTGAACGACCAAGGCGCTACTAAGGCATCTACCAATGTCGCCTTGGGATCCCTGGACCCGTAACGTGGAACTTTGGAGTTCTGACGTGACGCCATCAGATCCAGATCTGGAATGCCCCATAGTTGAGTTAACTGGGCAAAAACCTCCGGGTGAAGTTCCCACTCCCCCGGATGGAAAGTCTGACGACTCAGATAATCCACTTCCCAGTTGTCCACTCCTGGGATGTGAATTGCTGATAGATGGCAGGAGTGATCCTCTGCCCATTTGATGATCTTGGATACCTCCCTCATCGCCAGGGAATTCTTTGTTCCACCCTGATGATTGATGTACGCTACAGTCGTCATGTTGTCCGACTGAAATCTGATGAATTTGGCCTCCGCTAGTTGAGGCCATGCCTGGAGCGCATTGAATATCGCTCTTAATTCCAAAATGTTTATCGGGAGAAGAGATTCTTCCCGAGACCATAGACCCTGAGCCTTCAGGGACTCCCAGACCGCGCCCCAGCCTAAGAGGCTGGCGTCGGTCGTGACAATGATCCACTCCGGTCTGCGGAAACTCATTCCCTGAGACAGGTGATCCTGAGACAACCACCAGAGGAGTGAGTCTCTGGTTTTCTGGTCCATTTGAATCTGGGGAGACAAAACTGCATAATCCCCATTCCACTGTTTGAGCATGCACAGTTGCAATGGTCTTAAATGAATTCGAGCAAAGGGAACCACGTCCATTGCCGCAACCATTAGTCCTATTACCTCCATGCACTGAGCTATGGAGGGTTGAGGAATGGATTGAAGAACTAGACAAGTGTTCAAAAGTTTTAATTTCCTGACCTCTGTCAGAAAGATTTTCATTTCTACCGAGTCTATTATTGTTCCCAGGAAGGGAACCCTTGTGAACGGGGACAGAGAACTTTTTTCTATGTTCACCTTCCACCCGTGAGACCTTAGAAAGGCTAGAACAATGTCCGTATGAGCCTTTGCCTTGTGAAAGGACGACGCTTGTATTAAAATGTCGTCTAGGTAAGGTGCTACTGCAATGCCCCTTGGCCTTAGCACCGCTAGAAGGGACCCTAGCACCTTTGTGAAAATTCTGGGAGCAGTGGCCAATCCGAAGGGAAGAGCCACGAACTGGTAATGCTTGTCCAGAAAGGCGAACCTCAGGAACTGATGGTGATCTTTGTGGATAGGAATATTCTCTGAAAAAACACCTTATTTACAGTGAAAACATGCTAAAAAGCAATCGATTAAGCCCACAATAGTGTCAACCAGCATAGAGCCCTTAATATAAGCCATCATTTTATACAGAGTCTAAGAAAAATGGCTTACCTATCCCAGAGGGAATTTGACAGTCTTCTAGCATTACATGGTCTTGTTAGAAAAATGAATGATCATACCTGAAGCAGTTAAGCCTGCAAACTGTTCCCCCCCAACTGATGTTCTCTGGTATTCAACAGTCCTGCGTGGGAACAGCAATGGATTTTAGTTACTGGTGCTAAAATCATATTCCTCTCAGCAGAAATCTTCATCACTTTCTGCTGCAGAGTAAATAGTACAAGCCGGCACTATTTTAAAATAAACTCTTGATAGAAGAAATAAAAAACTACAACTAACACCACATACTCTTTACCACCCCCGTGGAGATGCTACTAGTTAGAGCGGCAAAGAGAATGACTGGGGGGGGCGGAGCCTGAGTGGAGCTATATGGACAGCTCTGCTGTGTGCTCTCTTTGCCACTTCCTGTAGAGATAGAGAATATCCCACAAGTAAGGATGAAGCCGTGGACCGGATACACCAATGTAGGAGAAAAACTCACACTATTTAACAATTAGGTAACGTGCCTTTAACCTTGTCTCAACAGGAGTGTGAATTTGGATATTAGAGCCCAAAAGATAGAATGAGATTTTCTATGTGTTTAATAACAAAATATCAATACAGGTTACACAGTGCAAAATTATAAAGACATTCAAAATAACATACAATTGCAAAGCTACAGTTCTGTAAAAAGAATAGGGGACATAAAAATAATAGAAACACAATATTTTACTTATTATCAAATTCCTTTAGATATGTGGAGAGCTGCTGATCATGTTGATGTCTTTGGTCCCCAGGGCAGTTTCTGACTAAAATGTCTTTCTGTTGCATACTTAAACCAAACTTTCTTTGTCTTGTCAAAGACAATGCCCTGGTTATGATTTACGAGTTCAACCAATGCAAACAAGTCTTAGCTCCCACTATCAGTCTCCAAGGGGAGGAGCGTTCTTCATTCCTACACACAGTTACACTAACTAAGGAGGGGGGGGGGAGGAGGGTGTCATGAAACAATCATGTGGAGTAATTGATACCTGGATTGGCTGCTCAGCAGAGGTGGTATTGTCTCAGCCTGGAAGTGAACTGCTGTTCTGTGTGTGTGGAATTTGTATTCAGAGAAGCTGTGGGCTGAGCCCCTTCCCCCCCTCCTAAGCCTAGTGATGTGTGTAAAGGAATGTAGAAGTCTCCTCCCCTTGGAGACTGATAGTAGTAGCTAAGACTTGTTTTTATTGGCCAGAATCGTTGTAAATTATAACCCGGGCGTTGTCTTTGACAAGACAAAGAGAATCAGATTCAAGTATGCAAGAGACAGACTCTTTAGTCAGAACTGCCTTGGGACCAAGAGACTAACATCAGATGGCAGCTCTCCACATACCTAAAGGAATTTGATAATAAGTAAGGTATTGTGTAATTGTTTTCAGGTCCAATTTTGTTTTTAAAGAACTGTAGCTTTGCATCTGTAATTGTATGTTGTTTTTGAATGTCTTTATAATTTTGCACTGTGTAACCTGTGTTGATATTTTTGTTATTTAAACACATAGAAAATCTCATTCTGCCTTTGGGCTCTGATATCTGAAATCACACTCCTGTTGAGACAAGGTTAAAGGCCCGTTACCTAAGTATTAGTGTGAGTTTTTAGGGGTTCCCCAGAACTCCCCTTTAATTTAAAAGTTTTGGTGGTGGCAGCAGGGAAATTATTAGAGCAGTGTGGGTCCGATTTGGTTAATGTGGTGTCTTTTAAAGGTCCTTTTGCAGAGTTGCAAGGATAAGGGAACCAGAGCTGTGTGCCATTAACCCCTTCATGCCCACACCCCTCTATTGTGACGCTGAGAAGGCGTGATTTGTCACAGAGGGGGTCTCAGTTTACAGCTTTTCTCAAAGCAGTTTTCACACACAGAAAAAAGCAATTCATATTAACCTTTTCCAGGCTGAGAACACAATGCCACCTCTGCAGGGTAGCCAATCCAGGTATCAACTACTCCACATGATTGTATCATGACATCCTTTTAAGCAAAGCCTCCAACTTCTTATCCATGGGATCCTTGAAAGAACAACTATCCTGAATAGGAATAGTGGTCCTTTTGGCCAAAGTGGAAATGGCTCCTTCTACCTTAGGAATCGTCTGCCAAGATTCCTCAATAGAATCCGCAATAGGAAACATCTTCCTAAAAATAGGCGAAGGGAAAAAAGGAATTCCAGGCTACTCCCATTCCCGTGTCATCATCTCTGAAACACGATCTGGAAAAGGAAAAACTTCCGCCACGGAAGGGACCTCAAGATACTTGTCAAGTTTACTAGCCTTCTTTGGAAGCAACTATGACCGTCGAATCAGCGTCATCCAAGGTAGCCAAAACCTCCCTAAGTTACAAACAGAGGTGCTCCAGCTTAAATCTGAAAGAAACAACCTCAGAATTAGCAGAAGGAATTACACTATCAGAGTCTGAAATTTCACCCTAAGACGCCACAGAAGTATCTACTTCCTCAGACCTATGGGAAAAAACATTTGACATAACTGCAACAGAGTATGAAACCTTATACGTCCTCTTGTGCTTCCCCTGGAACACAGGAAAAGCAGACAAAGCCTCAGAAACAGAGGATATGTGAGTAGCCATATCCTGAAAGAAAAAACAACCTGAAATTAAACGCAGGGCACTGCATGTGAGGAGGAGAGAGATTGGGATGATTGGGGAGAAAGCTGTGGTATAGCTTGAACAGGAGACTCCTGAACAACATTCTCCTTAGAAAAAGAAGGCTCTGAATCAAAAAGCCTATGCCTGTACTGTAATGTTCTCTATAAACATGAACAGAAAGGGATAGGTGGTTCCACATTAGCATCTAGACAAACTGCAAGTAACAGCTTGCAAGTCCTCTTGGTCCATCTTACTCACAAGAAAAAAATTGTGCCAGAAAAGAAAAAAAAAAACTACAGAAAAAAAATAAAAAAAAGTCCCAACAATAAAAACCGTTATTGTGCCTTTAAATAGCTTTAATAAAAATAAAAGCCCAATAAAAAAAAAAAATTCAAAAAAATAAAAATACAACCCTGAGCCCTTATTTAACACCTTTACAAGACTTGCTGAGGTACAAAAACTAGCCTCCTACCGACCGGAGTATACACAAAATCCCAAATGGTCCAGACCTCACTCTCACAATGACCGCTCCAACATAGCACCAGAGCAGCAGCGGAACAACCTCTCACTTCCGCAGTTAAACACTGAGAGGAAGAGCACGCAACACTCGAGCCAAACAAACTCCATCCATCGTGGGCGTCTACACAACCTCCCAGCCAGCATGACAGTACAAACAGTAAAACCGCCGCCGGGAGAAAAAACTGCAAACCCCAAGAAATTCTTGCAGTTCTAACTAAAAAGCCTCATAGTAAAAACCACACTGAGAAAAAACCAACAGCCCTTTTAAATAAAAACAGCACATACCCAAGAGCCCAACAAGGAGTGAAAAAGTAGCACTCCCATAACCAGAGCCATCCAAAATACTCAGTGTCCCACAATTCTGCCACAAGCAGGAATAAATTAACCCCATAAGTGCCAGACTTTGCCCGCAGAAAATAAAAACAGCACTTACTCCATAATAATCTGCCCGGCAGCAGGGCAGCTCACAATGTTTGAAAGGCATCACTCCTTACATGGACCTGTGGGAAAACAAAAAAGACTGAGTAAACCTACTCAGGCTCTTGAAAAAAAAAAAAAAGGGCAGCACAAACTACATAGGAGTCGCAGAGGGGATTATACCCGCCAAGTTCCCCAATGCTTAAAAGCCACCATTGCTCTACTGAAGAGACTGACATGACTACAGCTACACCCCAAAAAAACAAAGCAAACCTGCTCTGTTAAAAAAAAAAAAAACCAACTCAATTGAAGAATCAGGCACCTAAACTTTACCACCTCTTTGCAACTGATACAAGCAAAGAGAATTACTGGGGGTTGTGGGTAAGGGAGTGGTATTTAACAGCTTTGCTGTGGTGCTCTTTGCCTCCTCCTGCTGGTCAGGAGTGATATTCCCACTAGTAATTATGATTAACCTTGGACTCACCGTGTCATTAGAAAGAAAAAGGTGCATTGCTCATATGAAGGTCTTATTAGAGTGAAGGTCAATTTTGATGAATTAGTGCCCGGTTTTTAATAAACCTATTAAAAATAAGGGCACTTTAATTCATCAAAATTGACATTTCACTCCTTTTCTCCAGCGATTCCCCCGGCCGTCGGAAGCCTCTTCTTACGTCCGAAATGACTAATTTGGCTTCCTCCAATCACGGCTTTCCCCCCGGGGGTGGGGGGGGGAGATCATGGCCTGATGCAACGCCATGATTGGAGAAAGCCGGATTCGTCTTTTAGGACCCGCAAAGAGGGCTTGTAACGGGCGGAGGAAGTGCTACAGCGGCTAACAGGATTAAAAGACAAGTTTTTGAAGAAAAGGAGTAAAATGTAAATTTTGATGAATTAAAGTGCCCATGTTTTTAATAGATTTATTAAAAACCGAGCACTAATTCATCCAAATTGACCTTCACTTTAAGAAATCACAGCTTTGCAGACTAGGAAAGGCTAGGGGGCAGGTTTAAAGAAAATCTGACAGCCAGTCAACAATAAATGCTCTGCTGCTTTGCAGTGCTAATGCATATTTGGCTGTTCTCTTCAAATCAGCACTTACACAGTGCAGCCAGAGCACAGCTCTGTTTGAAGAGAAAAGCCTGATGTGGAGCAGCGCTGCAAAGTTAAAGCAGTAACAGTTCCTGCATGTGTCCTGTTCTTTCTGCAGACATGATGCATTTTTTTCTGCGATGACATCTCAGATCACTGCATGTTAAGAGACTAAAAATGTCCATTCTCAAGTAAGAATACTGTAGGTCAAGTATTGTAAAGGTGTACATCTGTTTATTTCATGAATACAAATATGCATGATGTAGTGATGTTGTTCTATGTATAGGTCAATCATAAGGGAAAGGACCAGTAAATATAGTAGATTTGCATAATCAACAAACATGATAAGACAAAGCAATAGCACTTAGTCTTAACTTCAAATGAGTAGTAGGCATCTGACAAATTTCAAAAGTTATGTCTATTTCCACTACCCCCTGTATCATCATCAGCCAATCACATCAGCATTTAAATATATATATTTTTTTTTAATTCTTGCTCAGGAGTTGGTGATTCAAAATGTATAAATATAAAAACACTGCACATTGTGTTAATGGAATTAAATTGGGAAGTTGTTTAACCCCTTAGTGACCAGACCATTTTTACATTTCTTACAGTTAGGGACCAGGGCGGTTTATATTTCTGCGGTGTTTGTGTTTAGCTGTAATTTTCCATATATCTATATCTATATCTCTATATCTCTATATCTATCATACCATATTGGGCAAACTTTAATTACATTTTAATAAATAAAACAAATTGCCAAAAAAGAAAAAAAGATTTCACCATTTTTTTCCCTCCCATGTAATGCTATGGAGAGGCAGGTACAGGACCGCTTCTCTCCATAGCACTACATGGGTCATAGGAAAATCCGTTCTGGAGCGCCACCTGTGTGCTGTCAAGATATCCGCACACAAAATTGAGACCAATAGGAGGCATCCCTCTGAATGCCTCCTAGCAAGGGAGCCAATCAGAGATGGTCATGTTCTCCTGGTGATTGACAGCACCAGGAGAACGTGACCAGCGATGTTTAACTCCCTGCGCATGGGCAAAGCAAGGACCACTGGCGGGAAGAGTAGAGACTGCTGTGCGTCCACTCCTGTTGTCCTGAGCAGCCTTTAACTTCTCAGCTAGAGTAAACATCAACAGCTGCTGCCCTGGCCCCTGCCTAAAGAAACCGTCCTACAGGGAACACTCCTGGCAGTCAGTGGGGTACTCTGGGACTGGGGGAGAACCGGGACTCAATGCAAGACTACAGCTATTGAGGTGAGGAGATAATGGATAAGAGTTGCTGACTGTAGAGTAAGGGGTTAATCAGAATCGTCCACCGTTCGCTCTCCTGAAGCTGGCACACTAGAAATAAGTTTTAAAAAAAACTGCGCTCCTACAAAAAAAAACAATGTCCCTGTGCTATTAGTACAACTGCAGAACTACAACAGTAGTCTAGCAGCAGTGCTAATAGTGCAGCGACATTAGGGGATGCCGGTTGTGCTGGATGAGTAACGTTTATGTTAAATGTTATTACTAGTGCTGAGCACTGCTGTGTTTTTTTTGTCCCTAGATAGAGCTTTAGGGGGTATACTGTTCCCAGCCACGGCTTCCTCCTAGAACTACTGGGCTGATGCTAAGCAATCTGCAGCTTCTCTCACTAAAGCCAGTCCCCTCCCCTTCCTCCCGGAGCACAGTGCAGTCAGCCTCTAACATAAGGCAGAAAACGGCCAGCAGCTTAATTTATAGCCTTAAATCAGTGAACTAGGTAAGAGGGCAAGGAGGGTGCTGCACAAAGTAAGGTCTGCATATCATTTCTTTCATGTGCACTGCGGTGGGGGCTGAGCAGGATTGTAACAAGGCTCTTTACTACAGTTCCCCAGCACAGCACAGATTTGTTTTAACCCCTAGTGTGTTAATATGCTATGCTGGCCAGCTTTGATATTTCTCATTTTCACCATGCTCTAATTTTGCATGGTTTATCTCTAAAATGTGTAATAAGCCCCTTTCAGCTCTGTGTGCATTATAAAACTGATATTTCCTTGTGTACCACTACCCATCCTTAAAGGGACAAATATATATATTATTTATTGCACTGTAATGATATATTGCTTATTGTCCCTTTTAAAGATGAGTACACAAGGAAATATCTGTTTTAGAATCCACACAGAGCAGAAAGAGGCTTATTACACATTTTAGAGCTTAAACCATGCATTTAAAATCAGAACATGGCGAAAATGAGAAATATCAAAGCTGGCCAAACAAATAATATATATGGCATTTCATGCCCTCAGACTGGTCAGCTTTAAGTTTAAAGGGACATAAAACCCAAAAATTTTCTTTCATGATTTAGACAGAGCACACAAATTTAAGCAACTTTCCAATGTACTTCTTTTATCTAATTTGCTTTGTTCCCTTTGTATACTTTGTTTTAAAGCATATCTAGATAGGCTGGGAGCTAGCTACTGATAGGTGGCTGCACATATATGCCTCTTGTGATTGGCTTACCAATGTGTTCAGCTAGTTCCCAGTAATGCATTGCTGCTTCTTCAAGAAAGGATTCTAAGAGAATGAAGCAAAATTGATAATAGAAGTACATTGAAAAGTTGTTTACATATGTATGCTCTATCTGAATCATGAAAGAAAAAATGTGGGTTTAATGTCCCTGGTTAAATACATGAAACAAAAACCTCTGGGATATTCTGTCCACTTCCTACTGTTTGTTGTGGAATGACGATATAACAAGTTTTTAACAATTAATACCAAATGTACTTGCATTTGGGCTATGCTGAATGCAAAGAAAGTCTACCCACTTACCAAAGCAGATAGAAAAATCTCAAATTTGATCAGAAAAACTCTACAAAAACAGATAAGACCAATCCTCAATACATGGAAAATCACTATAAATTTACATTTAGAAATATGGTTGATAAAATCCCTGATTAGAACGAACTCCTTTGTCTATAATGAAAATATGGCTGGAGTGTATCCTGCAATTATGACCCTACAATATATAGCACTGTGTGTGTGTATGTTTATATACTGTAAATATATATTTTGCTGCATATCCTTCAACAAAATATACCAAAAGAATGAAGCAAATTTAATATTAGCAGTTAATTCGACCTGCAACCTGCCAATTTAACCGTAAATTTAGGCTGCCTCTGTCGGCTTCATATATGTGCCTCACTAGCCTCTGACGTCACTGATATATACATATACACACACACACACACACAGGTATACCTCACTTTACAGTGCTTTGTGGAGCTGAAGTTCAGCCTCCAAGGATTTTGAAACAGTGCTGTACTCAACATGAGATTGTGGAAAAAGTGACTGGCACCATTTTATGATGCTTATTTCACTTTGTTTACAGCATAACAGTGCAATCTGTGTCTCAGTGTTGTAGTCTGGCAAATGTTACTACAGTAATTGTCACTATTTTACAGGTACAGTTTTATTGAAAACTAATTGAATACTGTACTAGTGTTAAATTAAACTTAGAACTATTGCACTATTGGCAAGTAAAAAGAAAGCTAAAACTGCGTTATTTCACTTTAAAGCGGTTTTCACTTTACAGCGGGGCTTTGGTCCCTAACCTGCTGTATGAGGGGGGGGGGGGGGGGTATGTGTATATATACATACATATAGAGATATATAGATATATATATAGATACATATATATATATATATACATATATATATATATATATATATATATATATATATATATATATATATATATATATATATATATATATATATATATACACACACATACATAAATACACACACACTCTATAAAAAAGGAGTTATAAAATATGATGAAAACGTTGGGGGGGACGACGACTTTAACAGTGACCCCCAAAATCTATTACACATCTACAACCACCAAAAAATACCCATGCTAAATAATTTCTAAATTTTTGAGTTTAGAAATCCCCAGTTTTAAATGTTCTTTGTAAGTTATAGGGCAATAAGCACTTTGCCTTTTCCAAACCATTCCCCCCCCCCACAAAATTAGCAATACTTACATTGTAACACTAATATCTGTCAGTAATCCCTGAATAACCATACATACATATATTTTTATTTTATTTTTAAAGTAGACAACCCAAAGTATTGATCTAGGCTCATTTTGGTATTTGTCATGCCACCATTTCAACACCAAATGCGATCAAATAAAAAAAATTGTTCACTTTTTCACAAACTTTAGGTTTCTCACTGAAATTATTTACAAAGAACTTGTGCAATCATGGCACAAATGGTTGTAAATGCTTCTCTGTGATCTCCTTTGTTCAGAAATAACAGACATATGGCTTTGGCATATGGTTTATTTTAGCTTTAGTG